>NC_058088.1:176071323-176159846 GCF_014858855.1 Bufo gargarizans | reverse complement strand
ATGTTTCTAGGTTTGGTTGGTACGCTCAGTCTGTCCATTCGACTGAGGATGGAAAGCTGAGGAAAAGGACAAGTGTACCCCCAAACGGGAACAAAAAGCTTTCCAAAACTTAGAAATAAACTGGGTTCCGGAAGGGACCCCGTGAAGCTTCACGATTTCACTGATAAACACCTGAGCAAGAGTCTTAGCATTAGGAAGTGCGGGTAGCGCAATAAAGTGTACCATTTTGCTAAACCTGTCTACTACTACCAAGATAACTGTTTTACCCGCAGACAAAGGTAAGTCAGTGATGAAATCCATTGATAGATGTGTCCATGGCCTATTGGGGATGAAAAGTGGCAATAAAGACCCTGCTGGACGTGTATGAGAGACTTTCGCGCGCGCACAAGTAGAACAAGTAGACACGAAATCCATTACATCCTGACGCAACCTTGGCCACCAACAACGACGAGACAATAGCTCCAAGGTTGCTTTACTACCCGGGTGCCCAGCAAGTGCCGAATTATGATGTTCCTTTAATAGTTCAAGACGCAGGTTTAACGGTACAAACAATTTCTCTGAGGGGCAAGAGGCCGGGGCGTCCCCCTGGGCCTCTAACACCTTTCCCTCTAGAACAGAGTGTACAGCAGAGACAACCACTCCTCTTTGTAAAATAGGTACCGGATCACTAACATTACCCCCTCCAGGGAAACTACGAGATAATGCGTCTGCCTTGGTATTTTTTGCCCCAGGACGATAGGTGATTACAAAGTTAAATCTGGTAAAGAATAGCGACCACCTAGCTTGTCTAGGGGTGAGACGCTTAGCCGATTCTAGGTACAGAAGGTTTTTGTGATCCGTAATCACCGTGACGGGGTGGATTGCTCCCTCTAAGAAGAGACGCCACTCTTCAAACGCCAGTTTAATTGCCAACAGTTCCCTATTTCCAATATCATAGTTCTTTTCTGCTGTAGATAACTTTTTGGAAAAGAAAGCGCAAGGACACCATTTGCCAGGAGACGGACCCTGAGACAATACAGCCCCCACTCCCACCTCTGACGCATCTACTTCAACAATAAAAGGCTGGGAGACATCAGGTTGAATTAGAACAGGTGCCGAGGTAAATCTCTCTTTTAGAGAGGAAAATGCAATTTTAGCGGCGTCAGACCATTTAGAAAAATCAGTCCCCTTCCTAGTCATGTCAGTAAGGGGTTTAACGATCACTGAATAATTTTTTATGAACTTTCTATAGAAATTTGCGAAACCCAAAAACCGTTGTAGAGCTTTAAGGTTCTCAGGAAGATCCCAATCTAAAATTGCCTGGACCTTCCTAGGATCCATACGGAAACCTGAAGCGGATAATAGATATCCCAGGAACTGTATTTCCTGAACGGCGAAGACACATTTTTCAATTTTCGCATATAATTTATTCGTCCGTAGGACCTGCAGTACTTGCCTGACATGTACTTCATGTGTTTTCAGATCAGCCGAATAAATTAAGATATCATCTAGGTATATGACTACAAACCTGCCGATGAGATGACTAAAAATATCATTAACGAAATGTTGGAAGACAGCAGGGGCATTGGTCAGACCGAAAGGCATGACTACATTTTCATAATGCCCCTCAGGGGTGTTAAAAGCTGTCTTCCACTCATCCCCTTCCTTGATACGAATCAGATTGTAGGCCCCCCTAAGATCAAGTTTGGAGAACCACCTAGCACCCGCAATCTGATTAAAAAGGTCAGGAATGAGAGGAAGAGGGTATGGGTCTCGGACGGTTATCCGGTTTAGCTCACGGAAATCTAGGCAAGGACGCAGACCCCCATCTTTCTTTTTAACAAAGAAAAACCCTGCAGCCACGGGTGAAGAAGAGGGTCTGATGTGTCCCTTAGCCAGACTCTCGGAGATATAATCTTTCATGGCTTGTCTCTCGGGACCCGAAAGATTATACAACCTGGACTTGGGTAATTTTGCACCGGGAATCAGGTTAACCGGGCAATCATAAGGACGATGAGGTGGTAGCTTCTGACAACCCTTTTCAGAAAAAACGTCCTCAAAGTCCGAAATAAATGTAGGTAGGGAAGCTATGGAGGCGATTAAGCAATTGTTATTTAAGCAATTCTCTCTGCAATGCTCACTCCACTCCAATATCTCCCTGGCCTGCCAATCCACCACTGGATTGTGCGCTACCAACCAGGGAAGACCCAATACCACAGGAGAGGGAAGGCCCTCCAGAACGTAACATGAAAGATACTCATTATGGTGGTCCCCTACCCGAAGGTGTAAGTTATGGACAATGTGAGTGAGGTTTCTCTGAGACAGAGGAGCAGAATCAATAGCGAATATGGGAATAGGTCTCTGCAGCGTACAGAGAGACAAACCCATAGTGCGGGCAAAATGGGCATCTATCAAATTTACCCCTGCTCCACTGTCTAGAAAAAAAGAAATAGACTCCGTCTTCACACCAAAAACAATAACCGCTGGCAACACAAATTGAGATGTTCGTATGGAGGAAACGTATACCCCCGGCTGACATCCTCCGCACAGCCTGGGGTTAGTAGTTTTCCGACGGTCTTTTGTTTTTGAGAAAGGAGGGACAGACATTAATGAAATGACCCCTCCCCCCACAGAAAAAACAAGCCCCCCACCTACGGCGAACCTCAGGAGGACGGACCTAACGAGAAGTTCCTCCTAGCTGCATAGGCTCATCTAAGTCAGTACAGACTAACTGCTGCTTGGGAGAGGTTACCGATTGCTCAGGAATTTTCGATCTCTCCCTAAGACGTCTATCTATTCTGATAGAGAGGGACATAACAGCATCAAGGGAAAGGGGGGTCTCATACAGCGCCAGCGCATCCTTAACCCTTTCAGATAACCCAGAGCAGAACTGACTCCTGAGAGCCGGGTCGTTCCACTGAGTATCCGTAGCCCACCTACGGAACTCTGAGCAATATTCCTCTGCTGGCCGATCTCCCTGTAGGAGTCTCCGTAACTTCGACTCAGCCAGGGCGACTCGGTCAGGGTCATCATATATGAGACCCAAAGCCCCAAAAAATCCCTCCACTGACCGGAGAGCCTGGGAACCAGGGGGTAACGAGAACGCCCAGGATTGCGGGTCCCCCTGAAGCAGGGAAATAACAATCCCCACCCGCTGTTCTTCATTACCTGAGGAGTAAGGGCGCAGCTTAAAATATAATTTGCAGGCCTCACGGAACGTCACAAATTTGTCCCTTCCCCCAGAAAATCTGTCAGGAAGAACAACCTTGGGTTCTGTAACAACCTGGTTACCCATAGCAACCGCTGGGCTTGCGGTCTGCTGCATTTGCTGCTGTTGTTGGAGGACAGACGCCTTCAATCCTGCCACCTCCAAAGACAGGCCTTGAAGCTGTTTTGCCAAAGCAGCAATAGGATCCATATTGGATTCTAAGTAGAGAGAAAAAAAATTATTATTTTTATTTTTATTTTTCTCTCAAACATTAAGGGCCAGTTATAATATCACGATCGGCGTGACTATCACATACGTGACACAGAGGGAGGGAAAGAGGAAGGCCCTGCCCAAGTGAGAGGGAAGGTGGTGACCCCTGACTCACCTTGCGGCTGGCACCTGGCTGCCCTGACGTCCCTAGACGGGTTCCTCACCCGTACGCCGATCACGTGCCTAAAACCCTGGCTTTCCCTAAGATGAGCCCTAGATAGTGAACAGGGCGGTGGGAACACTAGTCCGCACCACTAGCTCTAAAGGAAAACACCAAGGGGAGGACAGACAATACAGACTCAACATATAATCCCAGGTGGGCGACAACAGGAGACAACAAAAAGCCCAACAGGGATCCGGAGGGAAGCACTCTGGAACAACAACCAGGATTCACAGCTCCAGTGGGTCAGTATAGATGTCCAGGCAGGAAGCTCTATAACTGGCAACTAGAGAAGTGTGAGGGGAGAATATAAGGAGGTTGGGAGTGGCAGACAAGAAACAGCTGAGGAGGAGAAGCTACGGATCCCTGAGTGAGACAAAAAGGATTGCAAGGCAAACACAGAAAACAATCACTAAGAAACAACGTGATCTTTAGACATAGAGCACGCAGCCACCCGCTGCGACTTCCTGACCCCGGGTATAACGGAGTCAGACGTGGCTCTTGACACCCTCGTGACACTGCTGACATGAAGCCAGATTCTCTGTTATGGGACCTCTCTCCTCTGCCTGGGTGCCGGGGCCTAAATATATGACAATGGACTGTTCCAGTGGTGGGTGACGTGAAGCCTGATTCTCTGCTATGACATGAAGACTGATTCTCTGCTGACATGAAGCCAGATTCTCTGTTATGGGACCTCTCTCCTCTGCCTGGGTCTAAATATCTGACAATGGACTGTTCCAGTGTTGGGTGACGTGAAGCATGATTCTCTGCTATGACATGAAGACTGATTCTCTGCTGACATGAAGCCAGATTCTCTGTTACGGGACCTCTCT
This sequence comes from Bufo gargarizans, assembly GCF_014858855.1. Taxonomy (NCBI): domain Eukaryota; kingdom Metazoa; phylum Chordata; class Amphibia; order Anura; family Bufonidae; genus Bufo; species Bufo gargarizans. Next base: position 176,155,396 of record NC_058088.1, on the reverse strand, counting down.
CCTCTGCCTGGGTGCCGGGGCCTAAATATCTGACAATGGACTGTTCCAGTGGTGGGTGACGTGAAGCATGATTCTCTGCTATGACATGAAGACTGATTCTCTGCTGACATGAAGACTGATTCTCTGCTGACATGAAGCCAGATTCTCTGTTATGGGACCTCTCTCCTCTGCCTGGGTGCCGGGGCCTAAATATATGACAATGGACTGTTCCAGTGGTGGCTGACGTGAAGCCTGATTCTCTGCTATGACATGAAGACTGATTCTCTGTTATAGGACCTCTCTCCTCTGCCTGGGTGCCGGGGCCTAAATATATGACAATGGACTGTTCCAGTGGTGGGTGACGTGAAGCCTGATTCTCTGCTATGACATGAAGACTGATTCTCTGCTGACATGAAGACTGATTCTCTGTTATGGGACCTCTCCCCTCTGCCTGAGTGCCTGGGCCTAAATATCTGACAATGGACTGTTCAAGTGTTGGGTGACGTAAAGCATGATTCTCTGCTATGACATGAAGACTGATTCTCTGCTGACATGAAGCCAGATTCTCTGTTATGGGACCTCTCTCCTCTGCCTGGGTGCTGGGCCTAAATATCTGACAATGGACTGTTACAGTGGTGGGTGACGTGAAGCATGATTCTCTGCTATGAAATGAAGACTGATTCTCTGCTGACATGAAGCCTGAATCTCTGCTATGGGACCTCTCTCCTCTGCCTGGGTGCCTGGGCCTAAATATCTGACAATGGACTGTTCCAGTGTTGGGTGACGTGAAGCATGATTCTCTGCTATGACATGAAGACTGATTCTCTGCTGACATGAAGCCATATTCTCTGTTACGGGACCTCTCTCCTCTGCCTGGGTGCCGGGGCCTAAATATCTGACAATAGACTGTTCCAGTGGTGGGTGACGTGAAGCATGATTCTCTGCTATGACATGAAGACTGATTCTCTGCTGACATGAAGCCTGAATCTCTGCTATGGGACCTCTCTCCTCTGCCTGGGTGCCTGGGCCTAAATATCTGACAATAGACTGTTCCAGTGTTGGGTGACGTGAAGCATGTTTCTCTGCTATGACATGAAGACTGATTCTCTGCTGACATGAAGCCATGTTCTCTGTTACGGGACCTCTCTCCTCTGCCTGGGTGCCGGGCTTAAATATCTGACAATGGACTGTTCCAGTGGTGGGTGACGTGAAGCATGATTCTCTGCTATGACATGAAGACTGATTCTCTGCTGACATGAAGCCAGATTCTCTGTTATGGGACCTCTCTCCTCTGCCTGGGTGCCTGGGTCTAAATATCTGACAATGGACTGTTACAGTGGTGGGTGACGTGAAGCATGATTCTCTGCTATGACATGAAGACTGATTCTCTGCTGACGTGAAGCCTGAATCTCTGCTATGGGACCTCTCTCCTCTGCCTGGGCCTAAATATCTGACAATGGACTGTTCCAGTGTTGGGTGACGTGAAGCATGATTCTCTGCTATGACATGAAGACTGATTCTCTGCTGACATGAAGACATATTCTCTGTTACGGGACCTCTCTCCTCTGCCTGGGTGCCGGGGCCTAAATATCTGACAATGGACTGTTCCAGTGGTGGGTGACGTGAAGCATGATTCAACACATATGCTGTACTCTTGTATTGTGCTGCCCGATATTCCCCTTGCCCTGAATTATTTCTATTTTGGTGCTGATTCATTAAATGTGTTTTTATTATAAATAATTGTACCTGTTGTTTGCATGCATTTTAACCTTGTCATTAATCCGTGGGAGCGAGATAGTTGCTGACGGCGTCGGTCGTCCTCCTATCCACCTGTATAAAGCGCACGTATGCGCGATGACGTGTTCAGTGGCCTGAGGAAGCACGATCCCGCGCGCAAAACGGCCGTCGCCGCTTGCAACATTGTGTCCGCCCCTGGATCCTTCAGCTATCTTCCAAGGAAGTTTCAATAAAGAAGACATTTACACTTCGGTGAGTGCCGCAACTTTGTTACATTTCTCTCTTACATTGCGATCCTCAGTCTGCATCTTCTCTTTGCTGAGCACCACGCTGTGAAGTACATTGTACCGCACTACAGTCTGGTTCATCATTGACGGCAATACCAGTGGAAGCAGTGCCGCCTGGTCTCTTTCTATTTTCTTCTGTGCAACTGTAACTATTTGTATCATCATGGCAGAGCACGCTGTCGTTAACACTGAGGCCACTATTCCTGTATTGGAAACTATACCTGAAACTGTATGCGGTCTTATCCAGGGTCGTGAAGGGGCGGACACATTCTTTGCCACCTGTAATCAACAGGATTACGTGCACACTACCAGCACTAAAAGTTTGGAAATAAAAATATTCCAGTTGGCTGATAAAGAGGTCAGATTATTTTGGACCATTGAATCGCTGAAATCTTATAAAGAAAGCGGACGGGTCCCTAGAGGCCTACGCCTGTTTAAAGAAATTGTACAATATAATGATGATCCCCTCTTTACTGGGGAGTGGAAGGCAGCGCATCAGAGATTTTCTCTAGAAATTATGGAACTTGTACTGGTCCGTGACCAGCAGGAATATACTACAGTCACAGAAGAATTGACAAAAGCAAGAGAGGAGCTTCAAAAACGACTCCTCGAATCACAGTTCAGTGGATTTGAAAAAAGGCTAAACAAGAAATTACTAGCCACACAGGCAGACATTAAGGATCGCAAAAGGGAGAAATTTATTAGAGATAAAAATGATTACGAATCAGATCGTGTCTTTGACTGGGGCAAAAAACGGTTCCGCCCCAAGCGTGTGCCACGTAGAGGACTCCATAACTTCTGGGCCACCGACTCCGAATCAAGTCAATCTGAAGGAAATGGAGCCATTTCGGGTGAAGAAACAACCCCTTTAGAAAAGGCACGAGAAGGGGGCGTGGCAGACGCAGAAGAAAAATCCAGAGGGATTCGGAAATCCACGAGGAGGAGACGTCAGGTTTCCTGGCGACAGTAGATCCCGATGGACTGAATGCATATGTACCCACTGAGGATGTAGTTGTCAATCTCACGGTGTCATGGTCTTACCTTCTCACTGTTCTCCTTCGTTTGACATGTGCTGGCGGCCATCTTGGTTTCTGGGTTTCTTGTAGCCTCCCACCCTGCGGCTTCTCCTTCCCACTGGGAGGAGCTGGATGCCTAGCTCATATATATAGGAGGTCTGTGGCTTCAGTTCCTTGCTTGGTCCTCCTGTGTTCACATGCTTCTAAGACTGCTGCTGCTTCTGGTTCCTGATCCTGGCCTCGTCTGACTACCCCGTTGGTTCCTGATCCTGGCTTCGTCTGACTACCCTGCTGGTTCCTGATCCAGGCTTCGTCTGACTACCCTCCTGGTTCCTGACCTTTGTCTACGCAAGACCCTGCTTCGGTTTAGCCATCCGTTTGGACTTTTGCTTACAGCTTGATTTTCAATAAAGCCTTCTTAGTTCCACTTATCTCTTGTTGTACGTCTGGTTCATGGTTCCATGACATTAGGACCAAGCCATGAATTCTGACGGTACAGGGCCATCCTCGCTACCTACGCTGGTTGCCAGACTTGATCAGCAGGATCACCTGTTGGGTCGGTTCGCTGTGGCGTTGCAAACCCTGCTTGAACGCACGGCTCATTTCGCTTCCGTTGCCGATGGGTCGGTTGTCGCTCCTGGGCCCGTTCCTACTGCCGCTCCGGTTGTTGCGCCAGAGTCTACCCCGACACCTGTTGCTGCGCCTGCGGTGTCTCGGGGTATGACCGGTTCTGCCCCCCTTCCACAGCGCTTTGGGGGAGAGCCAACTCAGTGCCGAGGTTTCCTTAACCAGGTGGGCATTTATTTCGAGTTGCTGCCACATGCCTTTCCTACTGAGAGATCAAAGGTGGGCTTCTTGATCTCGCTGCTCTCGGACAAGGCCTTGGCCTGGGCCAGCCCTTTATGGGAGAACAACAATCCGGTGGTTGCCGAGTTTTCCGGTTTTGTTGCTTCTCTTCGGAAGGTATTCGATGTGCCGGCTCGTGCTGCCTCTGCTGCGAAGCTCCTTATGTCCATCAGACAGGGTTCACGATCCGTAGCTGAATACGCCATTGAGTTTCGTACCCTGGCAGCAGAGGTGGGCTGGAATAATGAGGCTCTGGTCGCTGCTTTCTCTCATGGTCTCTCGGATGCCTTGAAGGATGAGGTTGCAGCTAAGGACCTACCAGTGGAGCTCGAGTCTCTTATTTCTTTCCTGATTTTGATTGACACCAGACTCAGGGAGAGACCTTCCTTTAAGGAGAGCCTGCGGAGGTCTTCTAACAGATTGGCGCCTACGTTTGCTGTCCCACCCGTGCCTCCCTCTCCTCCCACGCCTCCTGGGGATGACTTGTCTGGGGGTGAACCCATGCAGCTGGGGTTTGCTCGCCTGTCCGAGGGGGAGAGGGTACTCCGGAGACGCGAGGGCCGATGCATGTACTGTGGTCTCGGTGGGCATTTTCGGTTGGCATGTCCGAACCGTCCGGGAAACGCTCGCACCTGAGATCCTGTCGGGGGCAGATCTTGGGTGGAGTCTCCTCGTCCCCGGTTTCCCGTGTTGACAAACCACTGATCACTGTTGTCCTCTCCTGGGTCGGGGGCTCGGTGACGACCCAGGCGTTGGTGGACTCTGGTGCTGGTGGTTTGTTCATTGATAGTGTGTTCGCTGCCGCCAATTCCATTCCTCTGCAGCCTCGAGGTTCCCCACTGGCTCTTGAGGCGATAGACGGCAGACCCCTTCTGCCGCCACACGTGACTCATGAGACCCTTCCAGTGGGGATAGCCATTGGTGCCGTTCACAGAGAGTCGGTCTGTCTCCAGGTGATTTCGTCTCCACACTACTCGGTGGTCTTGGGGTACCCCTGGCTCCAGAAGCATAATCCGACTTTCGATTGGAGATCGGCCGAGATCCTCTCGTGGTCACCGCAGTGTGGGGCTAGTTGCATCCATGGGCCTGTCAAGTTGCTGTGTACTTCCTCGGACTCTCTGTTGCCTCCTGAATACGAAGAGTACCGGGATGTATTCGATAAGGTGCGCGCGGTTGCCCTACCTCCGCACCGTCCCATACGATTGTGCCATAGAGTTACAATCTGGTGCCGTTCCTCCTCGTGGCAAAGTCTATCCACTGTCGGTAGCGGAGAATGAGGCCATGGAGGAGTACGTGAGGGAGGCGCTTTCACGCGGACACATTCGCAAATCCTCGTCCCCGGCAGGGGCTGGATTTTTCTTTGTGAAAAAGAAGGGCGGTGAGTTGAGGCCTTGCATCGATTACAGGGGTCTCAATCGCATCACGATCAAGAACGCTTACCCGATACCCTTGATTTCCGAGCTGTTCGATCGCCTCAAAGGGGCCACGGTCTTTACCAAACTCGACCTGAGGGCGGCATATAACCTGGTAAGGATCAAGGCGGGCGATGAGTGGAAGACCGCGTTTAACACCAGGACCGGTCATTATGAATCCTTGGTTATGCCCTTTGGGTTGTGCAATGCGCCCGCAGTCTTCCAGGAATTCATCAACGATGTTTTCCGTGACCTGTTGCAGCAGTGTGTGGTGGTCTATTTGGATGACATCTTGGTATATTCTGAATCCATGGAGGCCCACATTATGGATGTCAGACGAGTGTTGCAACGGTTACGAGAGAACAGGCTGTTCGGTAAGCTTGAGAAATGCGAATTTCACCGATCCCAGGTAACCTTCTTAGGTTACATCATTTCCGCTGAGGGGTTCTCCATGGATCCTGAGAAGGTTTCGGCTGTCTTACAGTGGCCCCAGCCCAGTGGTCTCCGTGCCCTGCAGCGCTTTTTGGGCTTCGCCAATTATTATCGGAAGTTCATCAGGGACTTTTCTATGCTAGCCAAGCCTCTCACGGATCTGACCAGGAAGGGCAGTAATTTCCAGGTCTGGCCGCTCGAGGCCATCCGAGCTTTTGAGGCTCTAAAGTCCGCCTTTGTGTCGGCTCCGATTCTGTCGCATCCCAACCCTGGGTTGCCCTTTGTCCTCGAGGTGGACGCGTCTGAGACGGGAGTAGGCGCCCTTCTGTCTCAGCGTAGAACACCAGAGGGTCCTCTGCTTCCTTGTGGGTTTTACTCCCGGAAACTGTCTTCCGCGGAGTGCAACTATCAGATTGGTGACAGGGAGTTATTGGCCATCGTGCAGGCCCTTAAAGAATGGAGGCACTTGCTCGAGGGTTCGGTGGTTCCGGTTCTCATCCTGACGGACCACAAGAATCTGACCTACCTTTCTGAGGCCAAGAGATTGACACCACGTCAGGCCAGATGGGCTCTGTTCTTGTCACGTTTTAATTACGTGGTCTCCTACCTACCCGGTTCCAAGAACATCAGAGCGGATGCCTTATCACGGCAGTACTCCGAGCTGTCCGGGGAGGAGTCGATTCCGACTTCGGTCATACCTCCGAATCAGATCCTGGCCGCCATTCGCACCAGCCTGACCTCTCCCCTGGGTGAGCAGATTTTGGCGGCTCAATCTGGTGCTCCCTCTGGGAGACCCAACGGCAGGTGTTTTGTGCCTGAGGAGTTGCGCACATCGGTTGTTGCGAACCTACCATAACTCCAAGGCCGCGGGGCATCCTGGAAAGAATCAGCTGTCCTGGGCTGTTTCACGTCTGTTCTGGTGGCCTTCTCTACGTTCCGACATCGCCGCATATGTAGCGGCATGCTCCATTTGTGCCCAGAGTAAGTCCCCTCGGCACCTTCCGTTGGGCCTTTTGCAACCCATAGCCACCGGGGAGCGCCCATGGTCACACCTGGGGATGGATTTCATTGTGGACCTCCCTGCATCCCGAGGCCATACGGTCATTCTCATGATTGTGGATCGGTTTTCCAAAATGTGCCACTGTGTTCCTCTCAAGAAGTTACCCTCTGCACAAGAGTTGGCCACGATTTTCGCCAGGGAGGTCTTCCGGTTGCACGGTTTGCCCAAGGAGATTGTGTCGGATCGGGGGAGTCAGTTTGTGTCCAGGTTCTGGCACGCCTTTTGCTCCCAGTTGGGGATTCATCTCTCTTTCTCCTCGGCCTACCACCCTCAGTCCAATGGGGCCGCAGAACGATCCAATCAGGCCTTGGAGCAATTCCTTCGTTGCTATGTCTCCGATCACCAAGACAATTGGGTTGACCTCCTGCCTTGGGCTGAGTTTGCCAGGAACACGGCGGTGAACTCTTCCTCTGGGACGTCTCCCTTCATGGCCAATTATGGGTTCCAACCTGCCGTGTTACCGGAGGTATTCTCTCCCCAGGATATTCCGGCTGTGGAGGATCACCTTTCCGTCCTACGTGCTTCTTGGGTACAGATCCAGAGGTCCCTTGAGGTCTCTGCGCAGCGCCAGAGACTCCAGGCTGATCGCAGACGAGCGCCCGCTCCTTCCTACCAGGTCGGAGACCGTGTATGGTTGTCCACCCGCAACCTCAACCTTCGAGTGCCCACTCCCAAGCTGGCGCCTCGCTTTGTTGGTCCCTTCCGAGTGCTTCGCAGGGTAAACCCGGTAGCCTATGCCCTTGCGCTTCCTCCTGGCATGCGGATCTCCAACGTGTTTCATGTCTCCCTGTTGAAGCCATTGGTGTGTAATCGTTTCACTTCCTCGGTTCCTCGGCCCCGTCCGGTCCAAGTGGGCAATCGTGAGGAATATGAGGTGAGCAATATCCTGGACTCACGCCTGGTCCGCGGTCGGTTGCAGTTTTTGGTCCATTGGCGTGGTTATGGTCCAGAGGAGCGTTCCTGGGTTCCCTCCGCAGATGTCCATGCTCCTGCTTTGCTCCGAGCCTTCCACGCACGCTTCCCTCAGAAACCGTTCCTTACTCCGCGGAGGAGGGGCCCTTGAGGTGGAGGTACTGTCATGGTCTTACCTTTTCACTGTTCTCCTTCGTTTGACATGTGCTGGCGGCCATCTTGGTTTCTGGGTTTCTTGTAGCCTCCCACCCTGCGGCTTCTCCTTCCCACTGGGAGGAGCTGGATGCCTAGCTCATATATATAGGAGGTCTGTGGCTTCAGTTCCTTGCTTGGTCCTCCTGTGTTCACATGCTTCTAAGACTGCTGCTGCTTCTGGTTCCTGATCCTGGCCTCGTCTGACTACCCCGTTGGTTCCTGATCCTGGCTTCGTCTGACTACCCTGCTGGTTCCTGATCCAGGCTTCTTCTGACTACCCTCCTGGTTCCTGACCTTTGTCTACGCAAGACCCTGCTTCGGTTTAGCCATCCGTTTGGACTTTTGCTTACAGCTTGATTTTCAATAAAGCCTTCTTAGTTCCACTTATCTCTTGTTGTACGTCTGGTTCATGGTTCCATGACACACGGGCTCTGAACTGCCCCCTGGCTGTATCCCACTCCTCAATCGAGGGCTGGGATACAGCCTACCTGGACAGTTCAACCTAGTAGATTTTGAGATTGACTTATTTTTGTCCATTCGTAAATTATACCTTAAGAAGCTGTTTGTTGAGACCCCTTCCCAGGTTCTTGATCCTTTACAGGGGGAGGTCCCAGCCACCATGTCGCTTACCGATTTTCACCTTCTAGGCAAATTCAGTGACGATGAGATAGCCTGTATCCATTTCCTTTCCAACACCGAACCAGATGAATCTATAGATACTTTGGATCATCTTAATAGATACACCGGGGGCATCAGGTCCACCTTCCTTCCTCCCATGCCGGCCGGCTCAGCTATAGATCTTTTCCACAAGCGAGTATTGAGAGAAATGCGTGCGCTGGTGTATCCCGCAGCACCTTCTAACCTCACGGTAGAAGAATCCCGCGCTCTCTTGTGGTTAAGTAAACAGAATAATATGGTCATTAAGCCGGCCGACAAGGGAGGGAATGTGGTCCTGATGCCTAGGGAGTACTACATGGAGGAGGCACATAGACATGTATACAATGGGTTCTTACCTAAAACTATGAGGGATAGACTCATTCCTGCCTTCCCCAAAATTCCGACTTGGTACTTTGTACCTAAGATCCATTAATCATTGACCCGACCTCCGGGTCGCCCAATCATTGCGAGAATTGGTTCAGTGCTGGAGCCCCTGTCTGGCTATATTGACTGGCTTCTTAGACCCTTGCTAAAAAGCACTCCGACATACTTAAAGGATACGGGAGATTTTCTCCGGGCACTCCGGTGTCTTGAGTGGCAGGAGGATTTCAGTCTCGTATCCCTAGATGTCGAAAGCTTGAATACTCGGATCCCCCATGATTTAGGACTCCAGCAATTAGCACTGTTTTGAGCAAAAGCAATAAGAGTGCGGCATTTGATGACTTCATCCATGAGGCATTGGACCTTGTTCTCAGGAATAATGTCTTTCAATTTGATGGACAGTGGTACCGCCAGGTACTAGGTACGGCTATGGGCACGCCTGTCTCGTGCACATTTGCTAACCTGTACCTGGCGGTATTCGAGGAGACTTATATTTTCTCGATGGATAACCCCTACATGTTCCACATCCACTTTTAAGATATGTGGATGATATTTTTCTGGTCTGGTCGGGGAGCGAGGGGTCGTGTCGTGCATTTGTTGATTATTTGAACGCACGGAACCGTATGAACATGAAGTTCACCATCAATTTTGGTGGTGAGGCTCTGGACTTTCTGGATGTGCATGTCACGGTAAAAGATGGTGTTGTACACACCAGTGGCTATCGGAAGCCTACGGCGACCAACTCGCTCCTCCACCAGACCAGCTTTCACCCGCCGTCCGTTAAACGCGCAGTCCCGTATGGACAGTTTGTCCGACTGCGCAGGATAAACGACACAGACGAAAGTTTCCATCGACAGGCTGGAGAACTTAGGGCTAGGTTGTTAGATAGGGGCTATCCATCGAGAGAGGTTTCATTAGCTCTTCATAAAGCGGCTCAATTAGACCGCAACGTCCTGCTCATGGAGCGGGGAACCAATGCCAAACCCTTACGCTTCGCTTTTTCTTTTCAGTATAGCTCTGCTGCTGAGATGGTTCGACAGGTAATCAATCGCAATTGGGACTTACTTAAGGGAGACTCTACTCTTAACAGCTTCACTAACAACAGACCATTGGTCACATTTAAAAGGTGTCCTACACTTAAAGACAAATTGGTTAGGAGCGTATTCTCCACACCTAAGGATGAAAGTTGGCTTAAGAAACCTGTAGGCAATTTTAAATGTGGCCACTGTTCATTTTGTGCATTAAATGCAACATACAGTACGGGATTTTATAAACTGCCGCACGTCCTACGTGGTATACATAGTTTTTTGTCCCTGCAAGAGTTTCTATATAGGCAAAACAATTCGCCCTCTATTTGAGCGCATTCGCGAACATGTTGGTTCCATTCGATCGGGTAGAGGTAGTCCACGCCTCATTGAACACATCCGCACAGCCCATGATGCTCATCCACGGTGCCTCTCCTTTGCGGGGGTGGAGCATGTCCGTCCCATCCCTCGGGGTGGTGACCGGCATCGCCTGCTCCTGCAGAGAGAGGCAAGGTGGATTATGCAGACGGAAGCAATGAATGCGGTGGGAATGAACGATAGGAATGATAGGTCAGTGTTCCTATGAGTCGCATGCGCTCGATATAGAGGCGCTTTTTTGTTCGCATGCTGCGATTATATTTTTCCCTTTTTCGCATCGGCGATTTTTTTCATAAGCGTGACATGTAGCGGTGGTGTTTTGCACCCGCGACCCCTTATACTGCCATCATTCGGCTTTGATAGCCAAGATATTGCCATTTGAAATTCAACACATATGCTGTACTCTTGTATTGTGCTGCCCGATATTCCCCTTGCCCTGAATTATTTCTATTTTGGTGCTGATTCATTGAATGTGTTTTTATTATAAATAATTGTACCTGTTGTTTGCATGCATTTTAACCTTGTCATTAATCCGTGGGAGCGAGATAGTTGCTGACGGTGTCGGCCGTCCTCCTATCCACCTGTATAAAGCGCACGTATGCGCGATGACGTGTTCAGTGGCCTGAGGAAGCGCGATCCCACGCGCAAAACGGCCCTCGCCGCTTGCAACATTGTGTCCGCCCCTGGATCCTTCAGCTATCTTCCAAGGAAGTTTCAATAAAGAAGACATTTACACTTCGGTGAGTGCCGCAACTTTGTTACATTTCTCTCTTACATTATGATTCTCTGCTGACATGAAGACTGATTCTCTGCTATGGGACCTCTCTCCTCTGCCTGGGTGCCTGGGCCTAAATATATGACAATGGACTGTTCCAGTGGTGGGTGACGTGAAGCCTGATTCTCTGCTATGACATGAAGACTGATTCTCTGCTGACATGAAGCCAGATTCTCTGTTACGGGACCTCTCTCCTCTGCCTGGGTGCTGGGCCTAAATATATGCCAATGGACTGTTGCAGTGGTGGCTGACGTGAAGCCAGATTCTCTGCTATGGGACCTCTCTCCAATTGATATTGGTTAATTTTAATTTATTTTATTTTTATTCATTTCCCTATCCACATTTGTTTGCAGGGGATTTTCCTACATGTTGCTGCCTTTTGCAGCCCTCTAGCCCTTTCCTGGGCTGTTTTACAACCTTTTTAGTGCCGAAAAGTTCGGGTCCCCATTGACTTCAACGGGGTTCGGGCTCGGGACGAAGTTTGGGTCGGGTTCGGATCCTGAACCCGAACATTTCTGTGAAGTTCGGCCGAACTTCTCGAACCCGAACATCCAGGTGTTCGCTCACCTCTACTGAGAAGCCAATTGTCCCATTACTTTTGGTCCCTTAACAAGTGGGAGGCACACTGCTGTAATTCCTACACCACTCACCTGATTTGGATGTAAATACCCTCAAATTAAGGCTACTTTCACACTAGCGTTCATCGGTCCGCTCATGAGCTCCGTTTGAAGGAGCTCACGAGCGGACCCAAACGCCTCCGTCCAGCCCTGATGCAGTCTGAATGGAGCGGATCCGCTCAGACTGCATCAGTCTGGCGGCGTTCAGCCTCCGCTCCGCTCGCCTCCGCACGGACAGGCGGACAGCTGAACGCTGCTTGCAGCGTTCAGCTGTCCGCCTGGCCGTGCGGAGGCGAGCGGATCCGTTCAGACTTACAATGTAAGTCAATGGGAACGGATCCGCTTGAAGATGTCACCATATGGCTCAATCTTCAAACGGATCCGTCCCCCATTGACTTTACATTGAAAGTCTGAACGGATCCGCTCAGGCTACTTGCGCACTTAGAATTTTTTCTAAGTTATTAATGCAGACTGATCCGTACTGAACGGCGCCTCCGTCTGCATTAATATGATCGGATCCGTTCAGAACAGATCCGATCAAGCGCTAGTGTGAAAGTAGCCTAAAGCTGACAGTCTGCAGGTAAAGCACATCTTGTTCATTTTATTTCAAATCCATTGTGGTTGTGTATAGAGCCAAAAATGTTAGAATTGTGTTGATGTCCCAATATTTATGGACCTGACTGTATGTTTATTAAATTTTTGTGATAATTATGGTTTATAACAATACCGTTCCTTCCACTGCTAGGTGGAACAGGTGTAATTTATTAGTGGCTTTTGCCCTTCAGGCTTTCAAAGGGTTAACACTGGTGTTCAGTACAATTAGATCCTGGAGGTGTGTATTTGGATCCAGGTTCTGTCTTGTAAATGTCTGTTTGCACATTGTAAGTTGATGCCATGAGGAAGGACGACATGCATCTGAAACGCGTAGCATGTGAATTTGCACTTTATAGATCTTTTTAAGAAGTGACCAATAAAGAATTGTTGCTAGATTTCTCGTATCTGTCTTCGGAGCTGCTTTTCCGTGCATCGTCACATTTTCACGGATTTGGACCTTGATAAGTAGTTTAGTGGTGAGCTGTATGACCCTTATCCTTGTTCATTTGCATGTTCTTCTTCAGGGACTACATGCCATCATTCCTGTGGTGGGCCTGTCTGTCAGCTTGGGCTTCAATGCCACATCTAGTGTCTTGAGATGCTCCCTTTGGTGTGTGTTGCACTCCGTCCTCTCAGACAATGAACTGGGCATAACTTACAAGATACAAGCACACATTTAGGATTTAGGTGCAGATTCTGTGTCTAAATCCGAATCAAATTAACTGACATATATCCCGGCCTAATAATACGTAACACTCAGTGTTTGGGGACATGACACTTTCCTTATGGGCAGCACTGTCACATAAAAAATGACTATTATTATAAATTGTATCATAATTGTAGGTGGGGGAGGTTTTTCTGTAGACAGTTATAATATATGGGGTCCATAATCCTGTTTTAATCAGAGGAAATTCCTGACTCACATCAATAAAGCAGTCAATGAAAATATAGGAATATCATAGATTTATTGATTTACATACATTTTATGCAGGATATCAACATTAGAAATGGTGGCATGTGGAGTCATCGGTGGTTAATTGGAGGTCCAGGCATTGCTTTTGCACTTAGGTCTAGGATGCCTAAATTTTCCCAGTCCTACCTAGAACCAAACCTATAATGAGCTATTTACAAGGACTATCTATGGGGAAGAGAAGCTGGTGAGACATTTGCACTGGGTGCTGGGCCACCACACATTGGTCAGGGTATTTAGATACAGGCCTAGAGCAGAGAACTTTATGGTTTCCCCAGGTGAAGGAAAGCCTAGCTATGACTATGACCAGGCAGCCAGTATACTCAGCCTACTACAGCCAAACTGAACCCTTCACCCACCAGACCCATGCAGTCAGAGGCATCCATACATAGTGCTCTGCCATCCATCAAGACTTTTATAAAATCAATACAAGAAATTTTTAACAAATGTTTGAAAATCCACAAATTGCTGGGACTGTTCCTCCGTCTAAACAGGTCTAATCTTCATTTCCACATGCTTGTACGAGTATTTATGCCCTCTTGCAAAATACCAGTTGATGCCATCTGCATAGGATGTGTGCTCTCCTAGGTGGTAGAGTCCATTAAGATTTGCCTTGTGACAATTGCCATACCACCAGCCACCTTTAAAGATTAAGGAACAACTGCCCTCATTAGTGTCGTTGTCTTCATCTTTAGTGCTAAACTTCATGTTGTTTAGTTCTCCCATAGAATCACCTAAAAAATTACAGAGACATATCAAATATCAGAACATTTTAAGATTTACCGGCCTTCATCCGGACATCTATTGACTTTATTCTATGGAAAACTTCACTATATACAATTAGATACATACGTAGTAGAATGCGGACCCGGTAGCAAAGCTCAAAAGGCAAGCCTAATTATCATTTTGCCAACAAGGACTGAACCGTTACTACCATACGAGGTTGACCTTGCTGTACTTGGGATGTGACTTTGCATTCATACGAGTGGCAGCTGCATCCTATTAAGTAATTACATTTGCATTGTTTCTTCTGTCTTCATTAGTAATGTCCGTGCAGTAATCCAAATTGTATGGCCATTACCAATGAGGACCGAGGAAACAATGCAGATGTATGGTAATTAATTAATGGGAAAACAGCTGCAGCTTAAATGGCCAATTGATACCTGGCCATGCTCATACCCAACGGCTTTTCCTTTACTCACCACACCACTCCCTTTTTATGACCCTAAGCCATTTCCTCACCCCCTTATTTGTTCAGTCAAGCAGTAACAAAGGAAATGGGTAGAACCAGGGCTGGACCTCCTCCTTTCCCTATAGCAGCCACAATTAACGTTTAATTCACTTAAAGGGTTTCTCTACTTTGGATAATTCTAGCTTGTTAGAAAGTTCCTTTGACAGTAAACAAATCACATAGCAGACAACTTGACCAAATTGCATCTCACCTGCAGTTCCTTTCTGATAGGCTCCAAGTAATAATTTATATTTCTCAGATTCATTCAATACTTTGAAGCTTGAATACTTGGCGAATACTATTTTGCCTTCAAAATCTTGTAGATCAACACGTAATTCCCATGTTCCTGGGGATAGATAAAAACAGAATCTTTTAGAAGCTGGAAACGAACATACAGTCATGTGAAAAAATTAGGACACCCTTTGAAAGCATGTGGTTTTTTGTAACATTTTTAATAAAAGGTTATTTCATCTCCGTTTCAACAATACAGAGAGATTAAAGTAATCCAACTAAACAAAGAAAACTGAAGAAAAGTCTTTTCAAGATCTTCTGTAAATGTCATTCTACAAAAATGCCTATTCTAACTGAGGAAAAAGATAGGACACCCTCACATGTATTCCCTCTTAAATTGGCTCAGATCTCACACAGGTATATCACACCAGGTGCACATAATTAGTAGATCGTTACTCTGCATGTTGAATGAGGCTTGCCCTATTTAAACCTCAGACATTTAGTTTGGTGTGCTCCTGACTGTTGAAGTGAGAGTGAGCACCATGGTGAGAGCAAAAGAGCTGTCAGAGGACTTCAGAAAAAAGATTGTAGCAGCCTATGAGTCTGGGAAGGGATTTAAAAAGATCTCAAAAGATTTTGAAATCAGTCATTCCACTGTCCGGAAGATAGTCTACAAGTGGAGGGCTTTCAAAACAACTGCCAACATGCCCAGGACTGGTCGCCCCAGCAAGTTCACCCCAAGAGCAGACCGCAAGATGCTAAAAGAGGTCTCCAAAAACCCTAAAGTGTCATCTCGAGAACTACAGCAGGCTCTGGCTACTGTTGATGTAGAAGTACATGCCTCTACAATCAGAAAGAGACTGTACAAGTTTAACTTGCATGGGAGGTGTGCAAGGAGGAAACCTTTGCTTTCCAAGAGAAACATCGAGGCCAGACTGACATTTGCCAGAGATAAAGTTGACAAAGACCAGGACTTCTGGAATAATGTTCTTTGGACAGATGAGTCCAAAATTGAATTATTTGGACACAACAGCAGAGGACATGTTTGGCGTAAACCAAACACAGCATTCCAAGAAAAGAACCTCATACCAACTGTGAAGCATGGAGGTGGAAGTGTCATGGTTTGGGGCTGCTTTGCTGCAGCAGGACCTGGTCAGCTCACCATCATAGAATCCACGATGAATTCTACTGTGTATCAGAAGGTGCTTGAAGAACATGTGAGACCATCAGTTAGAAAATTAAAGCTGAAGCGGAACTGGACCATGCAACATGACAATGACCCAAAACATACTAGTAAATCAACCAAAGATTGGCTGAAAAAGAAGAAATGGAGAGTCCTGGAATTGGCAAGTCAAAGTCCAGATTTGAATCCCATTGAGATGCTGTGGGGTGACTTGAAAAGGGCTGTACGTGCAAGAAACCCCTCAAACATCTCACAGCTGAAAAAGTTCTGCATTGAGGAGTGGGGTAAAATTTCCTCAGACCGATGTCGAAGACTGGTAGATGGCTACAAGAACCGTCTCACTGCAGTTATTTCAGCCAAAGGAGGTAACACTCGCTATTAGGGGCAAGGGTGTCCTATCTTTTTCCTCAGTTAGAATAGGCATTTTTGTAGAATGACATTTACAGAAGATCTTGAAAAGACTTTTCTTCAGTTTTCTTTGTTTAGTTGGATTACTTTAATCTCTCTGTATTGTTGAAACGGAGATGAAATAACCTTTTATTAAAAATGTTACAAAAAAACACATGCTTTCAAAGGGTGTCCTAATTTTTTCACATGACTGTAGCTACAACAACAGGGCAATGGGCTTGAAGAGCCTTTCCAAAACTCAACTCAGTCCATCAACAAAAAGGGGACGATATAACACTTCAGTCTCAGTGTAAATATTTCTATGCAAACCTAACTGCAGCAAAGATCTAGCATCTTCAGGGAAAGAGATCCGTACAATCAAGCCAGTGCCTGTTGACTGGAACTGACCTGACAAGTAAATATCATGTCTGGGAGTGGCAAGGTGGAGATGGAGAAAACTGTTGATCTAACAAGCATTAGGCCAACAGCTATCTTATGTGTATAGCCCATTTTAGTCCTACATAGTCATTATGTGTGGCCTAGAAGAGATGGTGGGGGGATTTCAAGAACTTTGGGTAGATGAAGAAACCAAAACTGTAACCTAATCTAGTTCCCATAGTTTCATAAATCAGGGAATATGATGAGCAGTGCCCTCAAATAATGGAGCTCTAGGTCAGTTAGTCCATAACAGGCTAGCATCAGCTCGTTATATACCCTTCAGCCTTGGATACAAAGTAATGGGTCGAGTAACGAGGAGAAAAAAATCAATGAGATGATCTACAGGTTTCTCATTACTTGTTGAAGTTATTTGATGAATATTGTCATTCCCCAGCCAAAATTCACTTAGCCGACTTCCAAAGCCTTTCTTATAAGCATTCCAAGTGCGGAAGAAGTCTACTGACCCATCCCAACGTCTCTGTATTACCTAAAGGGAAGAGAAGACCAGATTATCGAGACATACCTACTCGTTGTATCTAAACTAAAGAAATGAATAGTCCTGGTTTCAACAATATAGTCTACAAGAAGGCTACCCGTCCTGGATGAGGAAAAGGAGTAAACACCACACCGACAACGAGGGGGGAAGGAAAAAGCCACTAGGCCTCAAAACTAGGGAAGGGAAAGGGTCACCACCTAAAGAACCTTACTCCTGTCCCTGACTCCTAACTGTATGGCCACCCCGTGAAGGTAGAGATGCACATACACAGGAACCTGGAAGCCCTGGAGACCCTGAGGATCCCTAAAGATATTGGCAGGGCTGAGACAACCTGTTCCTTCCCAGATGAAGGAACAAGCGTCTCCCTGAGGCCTAGCAACAACAACCAAGGGGAAAAGACAAAATACAAACAAGCGAGACACTTAGCTTCTGTTGTAAAAAAAAAAAATGAACAGGAACACAGGGAGAACCACACTCCAGCTTTTTCCAAAATCAAATGAAGCAATCTACCGTATAGTCAGAAGGGTGGGGTCAGACTATAAAGGGTAGAAGTGATGACCACTGAGCAACAGCTGAGACAAGGAAAGTAGTCATTAACTCTATAAACACTGAATCAAAAGAAATCAAGGAGGCTGTTAAAATTCCTCCACGCTCAACCAGTCTCCCTGATCTCCTGACATCAGTCACCTGAGGGACCGTGACACTACCACTATCCTAGAAACTACATGAATCATATAGCAAAAACATTTTCTCTGCTCAAAGGAAAATATGGAGATGCAGCCGCTCTAAGCTATGATTACATTTCATAGGAGAGGATATGGTTGTGATGGATCCACATTTTCCCAATAAATTATCTCCTTCTGACGTCCCGTTCACGTGTTGTATATACTTACAATCCATCCTCCATTATCTGTGTCCATATCACACAGAACTTTCAGGGGCCGGCTGCCATCTGGGTATATGGTGTACCAGTCGCTGAGTACTGCCCCCTGATGTTGTATTTCTTTGCAGTTCCTGGCAGCTAGGAGACATATAGAAAAATTATTTTAGTGAACTTTGAGTTAATAGAAGGATAGGGTTCTCCATTTAGGATTGTCATCTATCAGGAGGAGCAGAAAGCAGCTATAAAGAGCATCTTTCACTCCAAAGGGCCCTATATGTCTGAGCACACAGACATACCATTAACTTCAAAGGAAATTGTGTAATACTTAATCTCCCCTATGGTGGTGCTGTAGGAGAACTGAACACTTGCTGTCAGGTTTCCTCACGGATTACAACTGATCACATTGGGTCCGACCATCAGAAGACCTTGGCATCAAATTATTGTCAGGGGTTCCTTGGTGGAGTAGAAGTTCAGCTCTCAGTAGGGGTCCATTTACGCGGGCAGATAATCAGCCATAACAAATGTAGATTGTCTATGTAGTAAGCTGCGCATTTTCTTCAATTTACATGGTGTAGTTATAATTTATATGTGAGGATGATCGTGGATTCGTCCCCCTATAGTTTGCATAACTGTCAGCAGCACTTCTCCTTCTTAACTGAGGGGATGTGCTGCCGACTAACGATAATGTGATCAACAAGAAACAAGTGTTGTCTCGTTTGTTGATGATTGGTGGACGTGCTTACACAGGACCATGGTCGGGAACAATCACTTGGACGATCATTATCCCAGGTAATGGGGTCTAGACACATAACTTACCATAGACTGGCTTAGTCGACACGCTATCGCCTTTCTCTCCTATAAGAAAAAATATACAGTATATATATAAATGGAAGCGAGGGTTATAAGAGCAGTTGTCCTTCCATATCCTCCCACAGCGCTCAGATAGTTGGCAGAGCATAAAATGTGCTCGTTGTTTGAAAGATCTGAAAATACACGATGGAAAGATTTTTACGTCCTGATGTTTTAAGAACTTTATCCTCTTGATGCCATGTCTAGGAAATAACTACAATTGCAGCAGCCATGTTAGCAACTATAGGGGTCATAATTGTGTCACACAGTCACCCAGGCTTCTTAGAAATCTTACTCCCCTCTTTTCCTTCAGACCTCATGCACACAAAAAAGCCAAGTGCACTGAGTCTGTGCGGAGGCACAAGGAATCTCCACTCACTATATCAGAGAATGGGTTCGCCGGGGGATCTTCTGATACCCTGGTGGGGCTAGCTCAACCTTGTCAATGTGAACAACATGTTATAAATCCATAAAACATATTAATTTCTGACTGTGCAATGGCTGCCCTGCAGAAAGCTTGGACTTGGA
This sequence comes from Bufo gargarizans, assembly GCF_014858855.1. NCBI lineage: Eukaryota > Metazoa > Chordata > Amphibia > Anura > Bufonidae > Bufo > Bufo gargarizans. The sequence goes on along the minus strand of NC_058088.1, from coordinate 176,135,897 downwards.
CTTTCTTCTGCCTGACATTTGGAACCCTGACGTGTCTTCTCGTGTTTGGACCCTGGCTTGGAATCGTACCTCCCTTTGGTTTCTGATTTGCCATTGTTTTTGCTCTCCCGGTTTTGTACCTTGAATGGGACTGAGCTCCGACTAGGCTATATGACCAATGAACGTGACATCACGTGGCCTAGGAAGAGGCTGCAGCACACACCTCACTCTCTCCAAACAGCTGATTATGGGGGTACTGGGAGGCAGACCCCCACCTATCAGATATCTATGACCTGTCCTGAGGATATGTCATCAGTATTAAAAAGCTGGACAACCCCTTTAAAAGTGGAAGGATCCAGAAAGATGGCCTTCACATTATTGCATTCTTTTTATATTATATTTTATTATACATTAAAGTTATTTACTAACCTTTTTTACCAGGAGGTCCAACCTTTCCTGGTCCCCCCATGGATCCCATTTGCCCTGGAAAAAAATACCAATAGACTTATATACAGTGTCGTACATAGAGAACGGGGGCCCCATAGCAAAGGTAAACATTAGGCCCCTTTCTACTTGACACCACCACATCCCTTTGCAAGATCTCACCGTCCATCACAATGGGGTCAAGATCAACCTTGAGCCCCATAGCAGCCGCATGGACTACCCCTATGGTATGTGTGCCCATTTACTTTAAATTCATAGACTTATGAATGTAGAGAGACACTTTATAAGATGAAACATATGGCGATATTCTATAGTTCCATGAACATCAATAGTTATTTGCATTGTACCAACCTTTTTCTCCTGGGGCCCCAACATCTCCTTTTTGACCCGGAAGTCCAGGATGACCAGGGCAGCCTCGAAGAATCGATAATTTGTCAGCGTCCCCAAAGCTTAAAACTTTCACTTCTGTCAATAAAAAAATTACACACATATAAAGGATAACTAAAATATTACAAGCATGTAATAGACATGAAAATGGAAACAAAATGAAGACCAAAGGAATAAATACAAGATACACTCATACACAGTATGGTGAGTTCATTTACTGATATTGTGCTGGTTCCTGACTTTCCTTCATATTAATATATAACATGTGTGGTTAAGGCTGTGTTCACACAATGAAAATCACTAAAAATGGTGCACTACAATGGTAGATGCAATCAACAATATATGGTTAAACCCTCACACTGATATTAAAATGAGACTTTCGCCATTATATTCTTATATCAAGAACCCGCGCACCCCGTCAAGGTCCCTCAATGTGGCAATGTGGACCTAACGCTAACCTACCTATGCCATATGGACAATTTATTATAGGTACATAAAGTCCGACACACAGCCAGCAGCTCCCAGTTACCTCCAGCGTGAAATCACACATACAATGGGAGAAGGGAGGAGGCTCTGAGTCCCACCTATAACTAGGTCATGTGATGCAGGCTGCCCAGGTGCACCTGAATGTTACCCATAAATCTAAATTAAGACACATTGAAACCTGAGGTTGCCACACCTCCATGAATACATATACAAACAAAGTCACAGAATAGAGTGGGCAAAAGGCAAAAGATGCTCAAAACCCCTAATGCTCTAGCGCATTTTTACCCGGGGGAGCAAATCCTGCCCATGTGGTGTTTTGCTAACAGCAATCCCCAGCAAAAATGCATACAATGGAGGATGCCAGTAGCGGACCACATGTACCACAAAAACATCCTACACAGGTCTTAAAAGCAGAAAATGCTCAAAACCCCATATTACTAACCGAGGGAGCAAATCCTGCACATGTGATCCTCTGTGATTGTATGCATTTTTGCTGGGGATTGCTGTTAGCAACAGACCACATGGGCAGGATTTGCTCCCCCGGGTAAATATGCGCTACAGCATTAGGGGTTTTGAGCATCTTTTGCCTTTTTGACCACTCTATTCTGTGACTTTGTTTGTATATGTATGCATGGAGGTGTGGCAACCTCAGGTTTCAATGTGCCTTAAAGGGAACCTGTCATGTGGATATTTGATTATAATCTAACTAATTATATACAATCATTAACTACTAAAAAGTACCTTAGATGTATTCACTTACTGGTGTGACAGATGGTTACCTCATAATACACACACAAAGATGCCGCATGCCGCATGCTAATGAGCTGATTTGAGTCCAGCGTGATGTCATTGAGTCCAGCGTATATTTAATTCAGTGCTATAGCCACTCCCCTGCCCACCTGCTGCTGATTCCTATGGAAACAAACTGTCACTCAGCAGAAGGTGGGCGGGGAGAGTCAGGAGCTCATGAATATTCATGACTCATCATTATCAGCTGGAGCTTTTCAATACAAGATGTTAGCAGATTAACTGGGTCAATTAAAGAAAGTGACCCAGCATTTTGCTAAGCGAATCAGTCACTTATTTATGTTGCCCTTAGTTAGGACACCATATAACTGGTGACAGGTTGCCTTTAATTTTGATTTATGGGTAACATTCAGGTGGTAAAAATACGCTACAGCATTAGGGGTTTTAAGCATCTTTTGCCTTTTGAATACTTTATTCTGTGATTTTGTTCACACAATGCAATCGTTTTGCTTTTCTTTTTCTTTTCTTATGACTGTGGTATCATAAATCTGTGCTGCTGTTGTGATCATTTTTACTAAATCATGGAAAAAACCCACAATGCAATCATAACCTGTGAACACAGCCTAAAGATTAATGATCAGTTGCTCATGAAGTACTCACCCGGACATGACTGATCACTGCTACAGAGCCCGGACACCATTCCCAGCAGTAGTAGTACTGGCACACACATGACGTCCTCGAGAAGTTTACACCGGTCTTGAAGACTCCACATGGACTTTTTAACTAAATTTGTTGTCAAGACCCTTCCCTTTTATATATGTCATGTGCCGCCCTGCACCCCACTGCTGTACTTTCCCAACCATGTCCTTATGAAATATTTCCCAACAGGCTTAAAGGGGTTTTCCAGCCCCTAATATTGATGACTTATCCTGAGGATCTGCGTGAAGCAGGTCTGGCAGGCTGTTTCGGCTGGGAACAGCCTGCTGGATCTGCTTCATGCAGATGTGAAACAAGCCTAAAGCAGTCAATAATAATAATATAATAATAATCTTTATTTATATAGCACCAACATATTCCGCAGCGTCTTACAATTCAGGGGTTCATGTACAAACAGTCATAAATAACATAGCAACAGACAAGTCGATTATTACAACAAGAGGAATGAGGGCCCTGCTCGCAAGAGCTTACAATCTATAGGGGGTGACACAAAAGGTAGAGGTGCTTGTTATGTACGATAGTCCAGCCATCTTGGGAGAACAGGGGAGCAAATATAAAGCCACATGAGCCGGTCAGCAGCAAATATACGAAGTGCTTCTGAGTGCAGTGGAGGCTCAGCTTCAGGGAATGATAAATGGGCTATGGGAGGTTAGATCAAGGGAGGTGATAGGCCACCCTGAAAAGATGTGTTTTTAGCGAACGCTTAAAACTGTGCATGTTGTGATTAAGGCTGATTTCTTGGGGTAGGGCATTTCAGAGAACCGGTGCAGCTTGGGAGAAAGCTTGGAGCCGGGAGAGAGAGGTTTGGATTTTTGTGGAAGTCGGTCGTAAGTCATTAGCTGAACGGAGAGCACGGGTAGGGTGGTAGACAGAGATGAGGGAAGAGATGTAGGGTAGTGCAGCACTGTAGAGGGCATTGTGGGTGAGGACGAGAAGTTTGAATTGGATTCCATAGTGTATGGGTAGCCAGTGCAATGACTGACAAAGGGCGGAGGCATCAGAGTAGCGGTTGGACAGATAGGTGACCCTGGCTGCTGCATTAAGAATAGATTGGAGAGGGGAGAGTCTGGTGAGGGGGAGGCCAATTAATAGTGTGTTGCAGTAATCAAGGCGGGAGTGGATCAGGGCAACAATGAGAGTTTTTGTTGTTTCCATAGTAAGAAAGGGGAGGATACTAGAGATGTTTTTGAGGTGCAGGCAACATGAGCGGGAGAGAGATTGAATATAATGGGTGAAAGAAAGATCAGTGTGAAAAGTTGCCCCGAGACAGCGGGCGTGCTGCCTAGGAGTCATGACGGTGTTGCACACCGAGAGGCAGACATCAGGTTTAGGTAGGTTAGTAGATGGAGAGAACACAAGAAGTTCCGTTTTTGAAAGATTTAGTTTCAGATAGAGAGAGGACATAATGTTAGAGACGGCAGAGAGACAATCGCTGGTGTTCTGTAATACAGCAGGTGTGATGTCAGGGGATGAAGTGTATAGTTTTGTGTCATCAGCATAGAGATGGTACTGGAAACCAAATCTGATGATGGTCTGTCCAATTGGTGCTGTGTACAGGGAGAAGAGGAGGGGGCCTAGGACTGAACCCTGAGGAACTCCAACAGCGAGGGGGAGAGGTAAGGAAGTGGAGCCAGCGAATGATACACTGAAAGAGCGACCAGAGAGATAGAAAGAACACCAGGAGATGGCGGTATCCTTTAGGCCAATTGATTGGACTATGGCGAGTAGGAGATGGTGGTCTACAGTGTCAAAAGCTGCAGAGAGATCAAGGTGAATGAGCAGAGAGTAGTTACCGTTGCATTTTGCTGTCAGGAGGTCATTTGTCACTTTGTCAAATGCAGGGGGCGGATCGAGGAGAGAGTGATCAGAGAGATAGCAGGTAAGGCGAAAGTAGACCAGACGCTCCAGGAGTTTAGAGATGAAGGGAAGATTGGAGACTGGTCTGTAGTTAGTTGTGCAGGATGGGTCGAGAGATTTTTTTTTATTAATGGAGTAATGATAGAGTGTTTGAAAGAGGAGGGGAAGATACCAGAAGAGAGGGAGAGGTTGAAAATTTTTGTTAGGTGAGTGGTGACAGCCAGAGGAGATGCGGGGGGAGGGGGGTGAATAGCACTTTGTGGCTGGGAGCTGATTTCATGACGGATATGTTCTATTTTCTCTGTGAAGTAGGCGGCTAAGTCTTCAGCAGAGAGGTCTGTGATGAGTGCCTGAACTTTAGGACTGTGGAGGGATTGGAAAGTGTCAAAGAGTTTTTTTGGGTTGTTGGACAGTGAGGAGATTAGAGTGGTGAAGTAGGTCTGTTTAGCGAGGTTGAGGGCAGTCAATGAAAATATAAGAATTTGGAGGGCGTGTCTGAGCTACGTCCAAGATGGCGGCAGCTTATCAGAGTTCCTCACCTAGTTTCTGACAAAAGCGACTTACAAAGCTATTTCAGACACTTACCTGCCCCACAGTCCACCCAACTGACTGTGGAACATCTCAGGAAGCAAGCCATCATGAAAGGAAGGAAAAAGAGGGAGCCACCAAAGCATCTTGCAGACTTCTTCATGACGGCGAGAAAAGAAAAAAATGGCGCCGAGGCAGAGCCCCAGTTCCTCACGCAGCAGTTTCCTATCAAGCTCATCTAATTATGGTGATAACTATAAAATAAATCAGTCGCAACACAGCAAAAAATCAGCCCAATCATCTAAATAATCAAAAGGAACTAGTTCCAGAGCATTGAAAACAAGAGCTTCCTTAGCTCATCTAACCTGACTGCACCATACAAAATGCACTAGTTGAATACCAGGAGGATGTCGATGATGTACTACAGCTGAAATCTCTCACAGTTAGGGTATGACCACACGGCACGGTCGTGATCTGGTCGGGTTGTGGACGTGCTGCGGCTTTCATTTAACTAATGAAGACCACACTGTATAGTCGAAATATATCAACCCAGTGGCCATTAACAATGAAGACCAACTAAACAGTGCCGTCTTCATTAGTTAAATCTGAGGCAGCTGTGGGATAATTGGCCTCATGGTTCTTGACCACATCACAGCCACAACCCGACCGGCTCACAACCGTGCCGTGTGGTCGTACCCTTAGAAGTTCAGCCAAACAAAGACCTAGGATGGACACTTTTACCGTAGATCAGGGGTGGCCAACTTGACAGACACAAAGAGCCAGAAAAAAACAATGTATGACTGCCACAAGCTATACATTTACACAAACATGCGTGCACATGACAGTATTACTGCAATTGATTTATCAAACATTTAATAGTGCATTTAAACCACCTTTCCTACCTGTAATGTAGACAGCTTTAGTGAGACTTCTGGAAATCTTTGTTTTTCACAATGTGTTTCAAGATGACATCCCATGCACAGATGACACCCTCATGGTCTGATGACCGCCCATGCTCAGATCACTGCCCTATGCTCAGATGACTGCCGTATGCTCAGATGACCGCCCATGCACAGATGACACCCTCATGCTCAGATAACACCCTCATGCTCAGATGACCACCCATACTTAGATGACCGCCCATGCTCAGATGACTGCCCTATGCTCAGATGACCGCCCATGCTCAGATGACTGCCCTATGCTCAGATGACTGCCCTATGCTCAGATGACTGCCCATGCTCAGATGACTGCCCTATGCTCAGATGACCACCCATGCTCAGATGACAGCCCTATGCTCAGATGACCGCCCTATGCTCAGATGACTGCCCTATGCTCAGATGACTGCCCTATGCTCAGATGACTGCCCTATGCTCAGATGACTGCCCTATGCTCAGATGACTGCCCTATGCTCAGATGACCGCCCATGCTCAGATGACTGCCCTATGCTCAGATGACTGCCCTATGCTCAGATGACTGCCCTATGCTCAGATGACTGCCCAAGCTCAGATGACTGCCCTATGCTCAGATGACCACCCATGCTCAGATGACAGCCCTATGCTCAGATGACCGCCCTATGCTCAGATGACTGCCCTATGCTCAGATGACCACCCATGCTCAGATGACAGCCCTATGCTCAGATGACAGCCCTATGCTCAGATGACCGCCCTATGCTCAGATGACTGCCCTATGCTCAGATGACTGCCCATGCTCAGATGACTGCCCTATGCTCAGATGACCACCCATGTTCAGATGACACCCCTTGCTCAGATGACCCCACCCCACCCCTATTCTGAGATCACGTGTGGGGGGTGATTTTACATAGGGGAGATGTGAGCACTGGGGAGGCTTATTTTGTGGGTCTGATGAGGATTTGGGGGGTCTTATCTGAGATCATACCACTCCCATGTCAGATAAGACCTCTGTGTAGGAGGCTTATCCTACCTCTGCTGCCACTGCTCTGAGGACTGTGGCGCCCTCTCCACAGTGACCTGGCGTGCACAGCGTGCACCTCCACGTATTAAGGGGGGGTGTACTGCGCCACCAATGACAACCTTTAATACAGATACAGGAGGCGGGTGCCGGCAGAATCACATAGCTGACACCTGGCCTCTATTAGGGTGCTATGATCTCTGGCAGTTAACCCCTCAGGTGCAGCACCTAATGGATTAACTGCCGCAGATCTCAGCTACCTCTCCTAGAGATCAGGTGTGGGCTATATTATTCTGCAGCCAGCACCCGCCTCCTGTATTTGAATAAATGAGAGCGTTAACTTCATTGGTGGCAGTGGCACAGCCCATCCCCTCCTCTTCCCCTCTGTGTTCTCATTGGTGGCAGCAGCACAGGGGGGGGGGGGGGACTGCTTCCTTCTCCCCTGTGCTGCTGATATTTCGATACCTGAGACATCCCTAGTACAGGAATAGCTGGCCAGCTCCCCTATAAGCCGCATATGTAGAGGAGAGCGCGCTCCTCTGCGAGACGCAAATGAAGGTGCGAGCCGCCGGCTGACATTTCTAAGATAGTTAATACTTTTTCTGCAAATTTGATGACCCAAGAGACCGAGTGAGCCATACGGAAAGTAAGATTGCGGAATACTCTGGTGCTCACAACATACTCCTTGATGCCAATAATTCACTTTTAAAACCAAGATAGAAGATTTGGAAGATTGATCAAGTCGAAATAACATCAAATTCAAGGGCATACCTGAAACAATTACCCCTGTAGAACCTCCGCCATACAATCAGAAGCTAATGCTACCCCAGATGCATCTCCTAGATCTGTTGACAGGGTCCACAGACTTCCTAAACCCAAATCAATCCCAGACACCAAGCCTAGAGATGTGCTAGCCCAAAAACACTTTTATCTCATAAAATAAAAAGTAATGGCTTTGACTAGAAAGAATCCCTCCCTACCAGAACCTTCTAAGCAAATTGATTTATATACTGACCTCTCACAAACTACCATATGTCAGAGGAGATAAGTCCATTCCATTACAGCTCTCCTGCAAGAAAACAAAATAACTTAGAAATGGGCATTTCCCATATTTCCCAATATTTTCCAAAATTAATCTTTCACAGAGATGGACGCTCACATGTTCTTCATTTAGTGGAATGTGAGTTCAAGCTGTTAAAGCAATGTGAAATTGATATATCTGGAGCGGAGGTTCTTGAAAAGAAGAAAACAGCTTCCACAGAATCAGAGAAGTAGGGAGACCTGATTATACTGTTCTCCTGCATATATGGGTCTGAAATAATAATTATAATAATCTATATTTATATAGTGCAAACCTATTCTGCAGCGTTTTCATGTACAATCAGAGTCATAAATAGGATAGCAACAAATCAACAATTCAGACAAGAGGAATGAGGGCCCTGCTCGCAAGATCTTACAATCTATGAGGAGATAGGAGTGACACAAGAGGTAACAAGTGCTAGATTTGTACAATTGTCCGGCCATCTTAAGACAATAGAGGAGTAGATATAAGACTGCATGAGCCTTCACCAGACGATATCTGTAGTGCTTCTGAGTGAATATTTGATGATAGATCAGTAGATCAGGTTTAGAAGACTGATGTTGAATGGTGATGAGGGGGACAGTGAATGGAGGAGAGTTAGATCAGGGGATGTAATAGGCTAACTTAGAAAGATATGTTTTTAGGGAGCTCCTCAAACAAATGGATGTTATGAATTAATCTAATTGCTTGGGGTAGGGCATTCCAACTCAGGAGAAGTCTTGTAGACTGGAGTAAGAGGTTCAGATTATGGTGGATGTTAGTTTTAAGTCATTAGCTGAACAAAGAGCAGGTGTCACGGAAGGTGTGCAGGAAACTAGAAAACACAAAATGAATATACGACTGACTGGATCCAAAACTAAGGAACAAAAGGGAGAGCCCTGCATCAGACCTGGCTCTCTCCCTGACTGCTCAGCCTATGCGAAAATCCCAATGGTAGATGATCGCATAGCCTCGTACCTCGACTGTATAACACCTGAACACCCTATAATAGTGAGGGGACACGACCACTGGCTCCCTACACTAGATACGGAGGGAGTCAGGGTCACCTGGGATCCAGCAAACAGAAAAACACAAATAAATGAAGAAAACTTATCTTGTAGAAGACTGAGAAGTAGGAACAGCATGCACACACTCCAAGAAGTTGTATAAACCGCAAAGTGATGCACTATGGGAAAAGGATTTAAAGGGATGCAATCAGTGCAACTACATGACAGCTGAGAGAGGCTAACGAGATGAGAAAATGAAAGCAAAACAAAGGAACCTCAAGGAGGAGGTTCTAGACGTCTGTCAGAGCTTCTCAGATGTCTGGTGGTGACAGCAGGGGTAGGATGGTAGACGGAGATGAGGGAGAAGATGTAGGCGGGGGGGACTGGAAACTAAAAGTGGCCCTGGAAAAAACTTAAAAGTGTCCCCATGTTGCAGGCGGGTCCAAATTGAAAGAAGGCAACATAATTAGACGACAGAAGTAGGAGGGCTGCAATACCATAGGGCAAAACAATATACCTCCAGAGCTGAACCAAATACCACAGAAAAGCACAAAATACTTCCACCTTTGCCACAGTATTCAACTGTATAGTTGTCCTGAGGACGTCGATACAGTTGAATTCAGGACTGCTACTGGCCAGGTGAGTATGAGAGAATCAGCTCATTATGTACCCAGCTTGTAGCCGTGAGGAGGGCTTGGGTGGGTCACCAATTCATTGGCCCATCGGGAAATTTCTCTGTAGGGTTTATGGCCAATCCGCCCCTGGATGTTGGTGGTGTAGCACTGTGAAGAGCTTTGTGGGTGAGGATGAGGATTGGATTTTATACTGTACGGGCAAACAGTGCAATGACTGACACAGGGCGGAGGCATCGGAGTAGCGGTTGAACAGATAGATGAGCCTGGCTGCTGTGTTCAGGATTGATTGGAGATGGGAAAGTTTGGTATGGGGAAGACCAATTAGTAATGAGTTACAGTAATTTAGACGGTAATGGATTAGGGCAACAATGAGAGTTTTTGTTGTTTCCACAGTAAGAAAAGGCCGAATTTTACACGTCTATGTTATACTTTTAACTTTGGAAAAAAATATCTCAATAAAATTCAAATTTACCAGAAAAGGCCAAATTGTAGACATGTTTTTTTACGGTGCAGACGGCATGAGCGAGCAAGAGATGATCAGTGTCAAACAAAACACCAAGTCAGCGGGCGTGCTGCCTAGGAGTGATGACAGTGCCGCACACTGAGACGGAGATATCAGGTTCAGGTAGGTTAGTAGATGGAGAAGACACAAAAGTTCAGTTTTTGAAAGATTCCATTTCAGATATAGAAAGGACATGATGTTAGAAACGGTGGACAGGCAGTCACTGGTCTTCTGTAGAACAGCAGGAGTGATATCAAGGTATAAAGTTGGGTGTCATCAGCATAGATATGGTACTGAAAACCAAATTTGCTGATAGTCTGTCTCATAGGGGCCATGTAGAGAGAAAAAAGGAGAGGACCTAGGACTGAACCCTGAGGAACCCCAACAGCAAGAAGGAGAGGAGGGGAAGCAGAGACAGAAAATGATACACTGAAAGAGCGGCCAGAGCGATAGGAAGAAAACCAAGAGAGAGCAGTGTCCTTAAGGCCAATAGATTGGAGCATGGTGAGTAGGAGATGGTGGTCTACAGTGTACAATTCTGCAGAGAGATTGAGGAGAATTAGTAAAGAGACGTCACAGTTGCATTTAGCTGTCAGGAGGTCACAAAATGGTCTTTCATCGCGTGAAATGATCTTAGGTGTGGACACCTTAATCATGTTTTATGGGAAGCAGATTGTGTCTAAACTCTGCTGACCAGGAGCAATGATTTGGTATTGGGACAAGTGATAGCAGTAGCGATCGCTCATACTATGTTGGTGAATACAGCCCTTCACCTCCATTTTACAAGTAGCTGACTGTTGAGAATAAACGTTTCCTTAGCTGCCAAGGATGACAACTTGCAATTAGATCTCAATTGCTTTAAGGCTGGTTTAGACTGCACAATGCAGCAGCCGATTGTCAGGAAGGAAATAGATTTGGTTGAATATTGGTCTAGGGTGCTAGGCTTAAACAAGTTGGGATTGTTTGGACAGAGTGGGGGGGTTGGGTGTTCTTCCCTTTGTACTGATTAATTGTGGATGTGGGAGTGAGTGTTGTATCTGCTCCACGATAACAATCCACTGTTTTGATTTTTACAGACTTACAAATGGCTACCTATTCAGTTATATCTTGAAATGTAATAGGCCTCAATAACAAAATCAAGTGTTTAACAACTGTGTTTAACTATTTAAAAGGTTATAACCCCATTTTAGTTTTACAGGATACTCATTTGAAGGGGGAAGAATGTGATGGCCCTTAGGAGACAATGGGTAGGACATGCCTTCCATCTGGTATACTCTAATTATGCAAGAGGGGTTTCAGTTCTGGTTGCCAAGTCCTTGCCTAGATATTTCCAGTTGATACATTCTCTTACATGCATGTCTTAAGGGTCAAGATTTTTTGGTGGCTGGTGGTCTCTGCATATATACTAGGAGTCCTAGATGAGCTTATAGTGAAACTGGTCCCAGACAGTCTTTTACTTTTGTTGGGACACTTCCGTGTCACTGTAGATCCTCTTAAAGACAGACTATGTCCTCACTTAACCCACAACAAATCCTAAGTTACCTGGGCAGAAGCAAATAACCTGGTAGTAGTGTGGAGACTACCACGTACCTTTATTAGTGCAGTGGCCGGGTTTATGGTGGCCCTAATGCTACGCTGGGTCTCCCGGACACCATTTGTTGTTGCTCTACAGAAGGGATGGTAAGGCGTGGTGCACCCCAATGGGAAATAAGTCCTAATAGTCAGTGTCTGCAGTAAACCAGTGGGCTTCTTTACTGAAGGAACTTGAGTGCAAAAACAATACAGACAAAGCACTGAGATGGTTTCTTCAGTCTCCTCCCAGACAGAAGAAGGATTCATGGTGAGGAAAGGCCTGAGCCAGCTGTTCTTCCCTTTCTCTCAGGAGTCTGTGGCTAAGTAGTCCAGCCGTCTCTCTCTCTCCCATTGGCCCACTGCTGTGCCGTGGCAGCATCCCAATGGTCCGGGTCAACAAAGGGGTCGTGCCCTTCCAAGTAAGTATATATACTGTGCCGCTATCCAGTTGTCATTTGCAACCTGGCTGTGGTGCTGGCTGCAGCTTTATTGGGCCTTTAAGTGCCCTTTACACTTCTCAATTGGGCAGACAATTGTCAGGTAGGAAGCATTCCTTCCCGATGACTGCTTGCTTGTCAGTGAAAGAGATCTCCTCCACAGTACGGGAGGTACAATCGCTAATACCATCGATCGTCCCCATACAGAATCATTGTGTGCCAGCAGCAGAGCGGTGTTTAGACAGCATGCTCTGCTGCCAGTAAAAGAAGATTTAGGTGACTGCACCAAAGATCCTATTACCTGATGAACAAGTGTTTCGGGCAAGGCTGCACCTAGCCTTTCTGCTGCTTGAGGCGAAAACTAAAACAGCAACCCCCCCCCCATGCCAATTTCTGAACCTAACCCCTTTGCCACAATGAAAGCGCTCATTGCCCATGGCCATTCTGCTGCCCCCCTCTTGCCCCTACCTGGTGCTGCCTGAGGCGATCCCCTCACCTGACCTCATTGGTGGTGCACCCCTGGTTTTCGGGTAACTGATGGCACGTCTACACTGGCAGATTATCTCTAATCTGCCCGACCATCAGGCATTATAAAGTACCCTTTATGGGTCACTGTAAAACTTTGTATGTTGAAGTTTGGTCGAACCGACTCGTTATTCTACCTCTAAAATGGCTGCACCAGTGGCGAGTTGGACTACCTTCGTAGTCATGTCATGCTCAAGTAGTGGACAAGGAGACTTGGACTGCCTACTTGCTACTCTGGTGCAATCCTACTCTTCCACAGCTGCAACATTTGCCTAACTTAGAGTTTTGGCCATGGCACAGGGTGGAGTATCTCACTTAATTATATGAGGAGGATACTCTTTCGATCCTATGATAGTCTGAGGCAGGAATTTAATCTGCTGTGATCTAGTTTTTACAGATATTTTCAGTTTTGAAACATGTGTGGGACCAAGATTGATAGAGGGACTGTGACCTTGGAATGCGGACCAGTGGAGACCATAGTGAGGAAGTTTAATGTTATTAAGATGGTCTCCTCTTTTTACAGTGCGATTCTGGCTGTGCAGGAATCTCCGTTGATGAAGGCTTTCGTTAAGTGGATGATGGATATACCGCGACTGCAGTATTCTCAATTGAAAGAACTAGCTTCTACATGGAGGTCTACTGTACTGTACAGTACTCTGCCAGTATTGTCGAGATATTCATCATTTTAAGAACTTTAAAAATGGGGCTCCCTGAAATGCATTCTCCCAGAAGTAGTTGGTTGGGTCTGGTCTCAGATTTAATCCCTACTAAATATGGGAGGAAACGTCAACATTCTGTAATGTTCTATGCTAGGAAATGTATTCTCCTGAGCTGGAAACCCCTTAAGACCCAATCAATGACATATGCAGCAGTATCTAAAGCGTGTATCTCACACTGACAGATGCAGACAAGGCCACAAATTAAGATTTTTTTCCCGAAATGGGTGTTTTTTTAATTCCAGAATAGCACAGGAGTTTGTAAAGGGTGTATCTCACAATGACAGATGCAGCAAAGGCTGCAAAATTAAGTTTTTTTCCCCTAAATAGGTGTTTTTTTAATAGCAGAATAGAACAACAGTATCTAAAGTGTGTATCTCACAATGACATATGCAACAAAGGCTGCAAAATTCATTTTATTTTGCCCTAAATGGGTGTTTTTTTAATACCAGAATAGCACAGCAGTATGTAATGGGTGTATTTCACAATGACAGATGCAGCAAAGGCTGCAAAATTAAGTTTTTTGTCCTAAATGAGTGTTTTTTTAATAGCAGAATAGAACAAAAGTACCTAAAGGGTGTATCTCACACGTACAGATGCAGACAAGGCCGCAAATTAAGATTTTTGCCCAAAATGGGTGTTTTTTTAATACCAGAATAGCAAAGCCTAAGGCAAACCCGGGTCGGGCACGTTTTAAAAAAATGCTTTTTACTCCTTGAATTTTGTAAGTACAATAAATTGTATACTTACTTTACCACTTGGGTATTGCGCCATGTGCTTCTTTTCTTTGTGAAGGTATTGGTGCTATGTATTGAACGTTTCGGTTGGTGGCAAGACGCTGCAGGAGAGGTCCATAGGAGTGGAATGTGAACAACCATCTGTTGGATCGAGTGTCGAGTCTGCACTGTGTCTTAAACTGCTGATATCAGCGCGGTCCCTGAAATTGCTTGTGGATTTGACTGTTTTAAGGAGACTGAACCTACTCCTGGATAAGGGTTCCGCTGCTTATTTGTGACTGTACACCAAGCTTTTTTTCTCTTTGCTATTTAGTATGTAATGGGTGTATTTCACAATGACAGATGCAGCAAAGGCTGCAAAATTATTTTTTTTGCCCTAAATGAGTGTTTTTTTTAATAGCAGAATAGAACAACAGTATGTAAAGGGTGTATCTCACATGTACAGATGCAGACAAGGCCACAAATTAAGATTTTTGCCCAAAATGGGTGTTTTTTTAATACCAGAATAGCACAGCAGTATGTAAAGGGTGTATCTCACAATGACATATGCAGCAAAGACTGCAAAATTATTATTTTTTGCCCTAAATGGGTGTTTTTTTAATAGCAGAATAGAACAACAGTATCTAAAGGGTGTATCTCACATGTACAGATGCAGACAAGGCCGCAAATTAAGATTTTTGCCCAAAATGGGTGTTTTTTTAATACCAGAATAGCACAGCAGTATGTAAAGGGTGTATCTCACAATGTCATATGCAGCAAAGTCTGCAAAATTAAGTTTTTTGCCCTAAATGGGTGTTTTTTTAATAGCAGAATAGAACAACAGTATCTAAAGGGTGTATCTCACACGTACAGATGCAGACAGGGCTGCAAAATTAAGATTTTTGCCCTAAATGTGTGTTTTTTTTAATACCAGAATATGACAGCAGGATATAACGCTTGATTTTCACACGTACAGATGCAGACAAGGCAGCAAATGAAGTATTTTGCCCAAAATGGGTGTTTTTTTAATAGCAGAATAGCACAGCAGTATCTAAAGCGTGTATCTCACACTGACAGATGTAGACAAGGCCGCAGATTAAGTATTTTGCCCTAAATGGGTGTTTTTTTAAAACCCAAAAAATGATAGCTGTATTTCTAGCTTAAATTGCACACTGACTAATGCGGCAGAGGCTGTTTTTTCAAAACCAGAAAATTATTGAAGTATTTCAAGCTTGTTTTTAACAATCACAGATGCAGCAAAGGCTGCAATATTAAGTATTTTGCCCAAAATGGGTGTTTTTTTAAATAACAGAATATGACAGCAGTATATAACGCTTGAATTTCACACGCACATATGCAGCAAGGGCTGTAAAATTGTGTATTTTGCCCAAAAAGGGTGTTTTTTTAAACCCAGAAAAATAAAACTGTATTTCTAGCTTAAATTGCACACTGACTAATGCGGCAGAGGCCCAAGACGGAGGGTATTGCTAAAAATTGGTGTTTTTTCAAAGCCAGAAAATTATTGAAGTATTTCAAACTTGTTTTAACAATAACAGATGCAGCAAAGACTGCAATATTAAGTACTTTGCCCAAAATTTCTAGCTTAAATTGCACACCGACTAATGCTGCAAAGGCACCAGATATAGGATATTGCCAAAAATTGGTGTTTTTTTAAACCCAGATTATTATTGCAGTATTTCAAGCTTGGATTTCAATGTCACAAAAACACAGATGCAGGTGCACTGAGCTTGCATAAAATGGCCGCCGCCGACCACCTAACTAACAGACGGATAAAAGTTACTTTTCTCTGTCACTGGGCTCAGGGCAGGGTAAAAAGATTGTGCACTGCACCCACACAACTAAATCTATGTAGATCGCTGAGTTCAATTGGAGTTCTGATTAAAGTTTCTTTCCTATTCTCTCCCTCACAGCATCAGCATCCTCTCCCTACACTAGTGTTAAAGGGGATATTAATTATTGATATTTCTTTAAATCTCAATAATTAATATTCATAAATAGGCGTGAATCGTCTAGTGATGACTCCGCCTATTTATGCCTAAATCATAATATATATAACTAACCTAGTGTCACAGTCGTTACCTCTGGCTGTGACCTTCTGTCTATGCTCTCGCTGCAGCTCTGTTCCTGTGTGTTATTTGTGGTTCTTTATGGGTTAACTCCCCTGTGTGTCTATTAGGAGTTAATCCTCTCTGTCTGCTCCATGGGTGTGGCCTCTCTGCTGCACTCACGTAATCTGTATATAAGGCTGAGGTTTCCTCAGTTCTGGGTCAGCTCTCCTGGTGTGTGTTGTCTTGTCCTGCTCCTGTTTGTACTCACTCTCCCATGCTGCTGACCCATGGGATCCCTGTCTGTCTGTCTGTGCTTTGTGGGTTTCCTACTTGTTCATTCCCGTCCTCCTTGATGTCCTCTTTCCTGTGTTTCTGTTATCTGTTCTGCCAGTTATGTTTTAGTTACCTTGTGTGTATTCATGTCTCTGTTCAGCAAGCCCTTGCTGCACCTTTCTTTGCAGCAGAGTGCCATGGGCAAGGCCATGCAGTTTACTACTGGTGGAGCAAGTCCTCCTCTGCTCATTGTCACTCCTGGTTCCTTGCTATGTACTCCTGCTTGTGCTCCTGCTTGTGTTATTAGTTGCCCTGTTTGTATTTGCCTGTCTATGTTATGTTTGCCTATGTGCCGTCGGTACCTTCTGTTGTCCATTCGTTCTTGCTGTCACTGTCTAGTTCACGCTCTGGAGTGGACCCTGGCAACTTCCTGCTGCAAAGCCTAACCCTACTATCTGGGGCCCTAGTGAATACCAGGAGTTGCTTAGTCATGCCCCTCTGGAGTATTACTAGACAGTGGCGCAGTGGGGGTTTGCTCCCACTGTGCTGATGGTACATAGAGCTCATGTTTTGTCTGTGCTGCCTTCCCTGGTTTTTGTTTGTGCAATAAACTCTTGTGTGTCTGTACCTGATTTACATTTGTTTATTGCTTGACGACGTGGTGGTCTCTCCTGGGACCTCCAACTCGTGACACCTAGCTAGGTTATGTTAACTAGCTAACTACCTCTGTTACCTATACACTCCACTGAACTACACTACAGATATTGCTGCGGTGCCTTACTACTACAAAAGACTACACACAGTGCTTAAATAAAAGATATTTATTAAGACACTACACGTTACAGTCTAATATTTGCTTATAAATATATATATCTATATCAATGGAATAGATATATATATTTATAGCAGCACACAGCAATATAAGTACACACACTATAACAACACACCAATACGGTTCTAACTACACCAACACAGTCCCAAGTCCTCCCCAGAATCTAACTACAATTACAATAATACATTTACATTCTCACAAATATCGGTAACCCGCCCGCCTGGCTACTCACTCTCCCTACGGGGTACAAGGGGTTAAACACACAATTGTGGCACTGCAGGGGTAGATACATGCAGGCCAAGGAACACAGGGTGGTTCTGGGAAAGGCAGGGCAAGGGGTAACCCAGGAAAGGGTTAACACCTGTGGCGATTTCAGGGATTCCACTGGGCAGGGATAGAGTACTGGGGTACAGGGACTCTGCAGTACAGGGCTCTTCTGGGCACTGAATGCAGGAGTTAATCTGCTGCTGGGAGTTCAGCAGGGGTTAAGGGCAGCAGCAATGCTGTGGGGTTACAGGGTCCACAGGGGGGCTGCTGGGTACTGAAGGGGTTAATGGCAGGGGGCAGTGAGAATGCAGGGGATCCCAGGGCAATGCAGGGAAGGATAGCAGGGGTTCAGGGCAGCAGGGGTTAAGGAGGAGGGAGGACAGGGAAAGCAATACTTAGTCTTCCAGGGCAGGACTCAGCAGCTGCTTGATCTCTGCCTCCCTTCTCCCTTTGCTCTTTAGTGGAGCAGCTTGACTGCTTGGTTTTCCCCTCCTGGTCTCCTCTGGGCTGGTGGAGATCTTCTCACGCAGCGCCGCCTGTCAGTGCTGCCTGGACTCTTCTTGTCGGGGTTAGGGAGTTTGTTGGAGCGCCGGATGCGCTCTCCTTCAGGGGGGGTACAAGAATTTTTTTACAAATATTTGAAAATCCACAAATTGCTGAGGCTGTTCCTCCATCTAAACAGGTCTAATCTTCATTTCCGCATGCTTGTACGAGTATTGGAGCCCTCTGCCAGTATTCCAGTTGATGCCATCTGCATAGGATGTGTGCTCTCCTAGGTGGTAGAGTCCATTAAGGTTTGCCCCGTGACAACTGCCATACCACCAGCCACCTTTAAATATTAAGGAACAACTGCCCTCATTAGTGTCGTTGTCTTCATCTTTAGTACTAAACTTCATGTTGTTTAGTCCTCCCATAGAATCTCCTGAAAAATTACAGAGACAAATCAAATATCAGAACATTTTAAGATTTACCGGCCTTCATCCTCACATCTATTGACTTTATTCTATGGAAAACTTCACTATATACAATTAGATACATACGTAGTAGAATGAGGACCCGGCAGCAAAGCTCGAAAGGCAAGCCTAATTATCGTTTTGTCAACAAGGACTGAACCGTTACGACCATACGAGGTTGGCCATGCCGTACTTGGGATGTGACTTTGCATTCATACGAGTGGCAGCCGCATCCTATTAAGTAATTACATTTGCATTGTTTCTTCTGTCTTCATTAGTAATGTCCGTGCAGTAATCCGATTTGTGTGGCCATTACCAATGAGGACCGAGGAAACAATGCAGATGTATGGTAATTAGTTAATGGGAAAACAGCTGCAGCTTAAACGGTCAATCGATACCTGGCCATGCTCATACCCAATGACTTTTCCTTTACTCACCACACCACTCCCTTTTTATGACCCTTAACCCTTTGAGGACCGACCAAGGGACGTATTTGTCCCATGTTTTTAATTGCCTGTATCATCTTATTAACCACTTAAGGACCACAGGTTTATACCCCCCTAGTGACCAGGCCCTTTTTTACAAATCGGCACTTCACAACTTTAACGGTTTATTGCTCGGTCATGCAACTTGGCACCCAAATGAATTTTACCTCCTTTTCTTCTCAAAAATACAGCTTTCTTTTGGTGGTATTTGATTGCTGCTGACATTTTTAGTTTTTCTGATATTAATCAAAATAGACCGAAAAAGTGTATTTTTAACTTTCTCTGGTTAAATTGTTCAAATATAATTACATTTCTATACAAGTTTGTCTCAGAATTTATTGTTCTACATGTCTTTGATAAAAAAAAATCCAATAAGTGTATATTTATTGGTTTGCGCAAAAGTTATAGCGTTTACAAACTATGGTACAAAAATTGGAATTTCCGCATTTTGAAGCAGCTCTGAATTTCTGAGCACCTGTCATGTTTCTTGAGGTTCTACAATGGCAGGATAGTATAAATACCCCCCAAATGACCCCTTTTTAGAAAGAAGACACCCCAAAGTATTCGCGGAGGGGCATGATGAGTTTATGTATTATTATTTTTTTCTTCACAAGTTAGCGGAAAATGACACTTTCTGAGGAAAAAAATAAATAAATAAAGTTTCCATTTCTGCTAACTTCTGGCAAAAAATTAATAAAATCTCCCACGGACTCACTATGCCGCTCAGTGAATACCTTGCAGTGTCTACTTTCCGAAATGGGGTCATTTGTGGGGTGTGTTTACTGTTCTGGCATTTTGGGCAGGGCTAAATTGTGAGCAACCCTGTAAAGCCTAAAGGTACTCGTTGGACTTTCGGCCCCTTTACGCACCTAGGCTGCAAAAAAGTGTCACAAATGTGGTATCGCCGTACTCAGGAGAAGTAGGGCAATGTGTTTTGGGGTGTATTTTTACATATACCCATGCTGGGTGAGAGAAATATCTCTGTAAATGACAACTTTTTCAATTTTTTTATACAAAGTTGTAAATTTACTGAGATATTTCTCTCACCCAGCATGGGTATATGTAAAAATACACCCCAAAACACATTGCCCTACTTCTCCTGAGTACGGCGATACCACATGTGTGACACTTTTTTGCAGTCAAAATGCGCAAATTGGCCGAAAGTCCAACGAGTACCTTTTAGGAGGGCATTTTTAGGCATTTGGATTCCAGACTTCTTTTCATGCTTTAGGGCCCCTAAAATGCCAGGGCAGTATAAATACCCCACATGTGACCCCATTTTGGAAAGAAGACACCCCAAGGTATTCTGTGAGGGGAATGGCGAGTTCATAGAAGATTTTTTTTTTTGGCACAAGTTAGCTGAAATTGATTTTACATATTTTTTTCTCACAAAGTCTCCCTTTCCGCTAACTTGTGACAAAAAGTTCAATCTTTCATGGACTCAATATGCCCCTCTTGTGTCTTCTTTCCAAAATGGGGTCATTTGTGGGGTGTTTGTACTGCCCTGGCATTTAAGGGTCTCCGCAATCATTACATGTATGGCCAGCATTAGGAGTTTCTGCTATTCTCCTTAGGCCTCATGCACACGACCATTGTTTGGGTCCGCATCCGAGCCGCCGTTTTTGCGGCTCGGATGCGGACCTATTCATTTCAAGGGGGCCACAAAAGATGCGGACAGCACTTCTGTGTGCTGTCCGCATCCATGGCTCCGTTCCGTGGCCCCGCAAAAATAATATAACATGTCCTATTCTTGTCCGCGCTTTGCGGACAAGAATAGGCATTTATATTGCTGGCGTCCGTTCCGTTCCGCAAATTGCGGAAGGCAACACGGGTGCCTTCCGTTTTTTGCGGATCCGCTGTTTGCGGACCGCAAAAAAACGGCATGGTCGTGTGCATGAGGCCTTATATTGAGCATACAGGTAATGAGATATTTTTTTTTCGTTCAGCCTCTGGGCTGAAAGAAAAAATTAACGGAACAGATTTCTTCATTCGCATTGATCAATGTGGATTAAAAAATCTCTGCCCCAAAAATTTGCAAAAAAAAAAATTAGGGGAAAGGACATAGGAGTGCTTGCAAAGTAAAGCTGCGATCGCTAATAAAGATCCAAAAAGCTCAAAAGTGATCTTTATAGCGCCGCTGCGATTTTACGGTGTTTTTGCAGTGATCAGAAATTTTTTTATTCTGTCACTGCGGTGGGGCGGACTGAACGCAAGTGTGCGCACAAGATCAGGCCTGATCGGGCGAACACTGCGTTTTTTGTAGAGCCTAAGGTGACCCTAATGTACTGATATAGATCTGATTGCGATCAGTCTTGATCACTTACAGATACTATATAGTACTAGTGCTGATTGGCGACAGCGATGACGCTAATCAGCGACTAATCAGTGACTGCGGTGGACGCTAACTAACTAACAAGTAGCTAACTAACTGGTGGTGATAAGGGACCCTTAGGCCCCATTCACACGTCCGCAATTCTGTTCCGCATTTTGCGGAACGGAATTGCGGACCCATTCATTTCTATGGGGACAGACTTTGTTCCGCAGATCTGCACTTCCGGGTCCGCACTTCCGTTCCGCAAAAATATAGAACATGTCCTATTCTTGTCCGCACACTATCGGCGTTAGTGTGACGGCAAGCGGTTAAGAACTTAAAATACTTTTTTTTTGTCAAAATATTAGTTCTTATTAACAAATGGATCTAGCTTTATTTATTGTTCAAATACATTCTTAAAGGGAAAAATATATAATTATTTTTAAATTGATGACGGTAATCTTATGGTCCTCAAAGGGATTTAAGCCAGTTCCTCACTCCCTTATTTGTTCAGTCAAGCAGTAACAAAGGAAATGGGTAGAACCAGGGCTGGACCTCCTCCTTTCCCTATAGCAGCCACAATTAATGTTTAATTCACTTAAAGGGCTTCTCTGCTTTGGATAATTCTAGCTTGTTAGAAAGTTCCTTTGACAGTAAACAAATCACATAGCATAGCAGACAACTTGAACAAATTGCATCTTACCTGCAGTTCCTTCCTGATAGGCTCCAATTAATAATGCATATTTCTCAGATTCATCCAATACTTTGATGCTTGCATACTTGGCGAACACTATTTTGCCTTCAAAATCTTGTAGATCAACACGTAATTCCCATGTTCCTGGGGATAGATAAAAACAGAATCTTTTAGAAGCTGGAAACTAACATAGCTACAACAACATGGCAATGGGCTTGAAGAGCCTTTCCAAAACTCAACTCATTCCATCAACAAAAAGGGGACCATATAACACTTTAGTCTCAGAGTAAATATTTATATGCAAACCTCACTGCAGCAAAGATCTGGCATCTTCAGGGAGAGAGATCCCTACAATCAAGCCAGTGCCTGTGTTATATACCTGGTCTTATGACCGGAACTGACCTGGCAAGTACATATCATGTCTGGGAGTGGGAAGGTGGAGATGGAGAAAACTGTTGATCTAACAAGCATTAGGCCAACAGCTATCTTATGTGTATGGCCCATTTTAGTCCTACATAGCCATTATGTGTGGCCTAGAAGAGATGGTAGGGGGATCTCAAGAACTTTGGGTAGATGCAGAAACCAAAACTGTAACCTAATCTAGTTCCCATAGTTTCATAAATCAGGGAATATGATGAGTAGTGCCCTCAAATAATGGAGCTCTAGGTCAGCTAGTCCATAACAGGCTAGCAACAGCCAGTTATAGACCCTTCAGCCTTGGATACACAGTAATGGGTCGAGTAACGAGGAGAAAAAAAATCTATGAGATGATCTACGGGTTTCTCATTACCTGTTGAAGTTATTTGCTGAATATTGTCATTCCCCAGCCAAAATTCACTTAGCCGACTTCCAAAGCCTTTCTTATAAGCATTCCAAGTGCGGAAGAAGTCTACTGACCCATCCCAACGTCTCTGTATTACCTAAAGGGAAGAAAAGACCAGATTATCGAGACATACCTACTCGTTGTGGCTAAACTAAAGAAATGAATAGTCCTGGTTTGAACAATATAGTCTACAACAATGCTACCTGTCACGTATGAGGTAAAGGAGTAAACAGCACACCGACAACCAGGGGAGAAGGGAAAAGCCACTAGGCCTCAAAACTAGGGAAGGGAAAGGGTCACCACCTAAAGAACCCTACTCCTTTCCCTGATTCCTAACTGTATGACCACCCCCTGAAGGAAGAGATGCCCATACACAGGAACCTGGAAGCTCTGGAGATCCTGAGGATCCCTAAAGATATTGGCAGGGCTGAGACAACCCGTTCCTTTTCAGATGAAGGAACAAGCGTCTCCCTGAGACCTAGCAACAACAACCAAGGGGAAAAGACAAAATACAAACAAGTGAGACACTTAGCTTCTGTTGTAGAAAAATGAGCAGGAACACAGGGAGAACCACACTCCAGCTTTTTCCAAAATCAAATGAAGCAATCTACCGCATAGTCAGAAGGATCGGGTCAGACTATAAAGGGTAGAAGTGATGACCACTGAGCAACAGCTGAGACAAGGAAAGTGGTCATTAACCCTATCAACACTGAATCAAAAGAAATCAAGGAGGCTGTTAGATTCCTCCACGCTCAACCAGTCTCCCTGATCTCCTGACATCAGTCACCTGAGGGAACATGACACTACCACTATCCTAGTAACTACATGAATCATATAGCAAAAACATTTTCTCTGCTCAAAGGCAAATATGGAGATGCAGCCGCTCTAAGCTATGATTAAATTTCATAGAAGAGGATATGGTTGTGATGGATCCACATTTTCCCAATAAATTATCTCCTTGTGACGTCCCGTTCACGTATTGTATATACTTACAATCCATCCTCCATCATCTGTGTCCATATCACACAGGACTTTCAGGGGACGGCTGCCATCTGGGTATATGGTGTACCAGTCACTGAGGACTGCCCCCTGATGTTGTATTTCTTTGCAGTTCCTGGCAGCTAGGAGACATATAGAAAAATTATTTTAGTAAACTTTGAGTTAATAGAAGGATAGGGTTCTCCATTTAGGATTGTCACCTATCAGGAGGAGCAGAAAGCAGCGATAAAGAGCATCTTTCACTCCAGAGGGCCCTGTATGTCTGAGCACAGAGACATACCATTGACTTCAAAGGAAATTGTGTAATACTTAATCTCCCCTGTGGTGGTGCTGTAGGAGAACTGAACACTTGCTGTCAGGTTCCCTCACAGATTACAACTGATCACATTGGGTCCGACCATCAGAGGACCTTGGCATCAACTTATTGTCAGGGGATCCTTGGTGGAGTAGAAGTTCAGCTCTCAGTAGGGGTCCATTTACGTGGGCAGATAATCAGCCATAACAAATGTAGATTGTCTATGTAGTAAGCTGCGCATTTTCTTCAATTTACATGGTGTAGTTATAATTTATATGTGAGGATGATCGTGGATTCGTCCCCCTATAGTTTGCATAACTGTCAGCAGAACTTCTCCTTCTTAACTGAGGGGATGTGCTGCCGACTAACGATAATGTTATCAACAAGAAACAAGTGTTGTCTCGTTTGTTGATGATTGATGGACGTGCTTACACAGGACCATGGTCGGGAACAATCACTTGGACGATCATTATCCCAGGTAATGGGGTCTAGACACATAACATACCATAGACTGTCTCAGTCGTCCCTCTATCTCCTTTCTCTCCTGTAAGAAAAATATATATATAAATGTAAGCGAGTGTTATAAGAGCAGTTGTCCTTCCATATCCTCCCACAGCGCTCAGATAGTTGGCAGAGCATAAAATGTGCCCGTTGTTTGAAAGATCTGAAAATACACGATGGAAAGATTTTGACGTCCTGATGTTTTAAGACCTTTATCCTCTTGATGCCATGTCCAGGAAATAACAACAATTACAGCAGCCATGTTAGCAACTATGGGGGTCATAATTGTGTCACACAGTTACCCAGGCTTCTTAGAAATCTTACTCCCCTACTCTTTCCATCAAACCTCATGCACACAAAAAAACCATGTCCACTGAGCCTGTGCGGAGGCACAAGGAATCTCCACTCACTATATCAGAACATCACCTGCACCACCAGTCTTATTATCGATGGGTTCACCGGCGGATCTTCTGATACCCTGGTGGGGCCAGCTCAACCTTGTCAATGTGAACAATATGTTATTAATCCATAAACCATATGAATTTCTGACTGTGCAATGGCTGCCCTGGAGGAAGCTTGGACTTGGACTTTCTTCTGCCTGACATTTGGAACCCTGACGTGTCTTCTCGTGTTTGGACCTTGGCTTGGAATCGTACCTCCCTTTGGTTTCTGATTTGCCATTGTTTTTGCTCTCCCGGTTTTTACCTTGAATGGGACTGAGCTCCGACTAGGCTATGTCTATGTGATCAATGAACGTGACATCACATGGCCTAGGAAGAGGCTGCAGCACACACCTCACTCTCTCCAAGCAGCTGATTATGGGGGTACTGTGAGGCAAACCCCCAGCTATAAGATATCTATGACCTGTCCTGAGGATATGTCATCAGTATTAAACAGTTGGACAACCCCTTTAAAAGTGGAAGGCTCCAGAAAGATGGCCTTCACATTATTGCATTATTGTTATATTATATTTTATTATACATTGAAGTTCTTTACTAACCTTTTTCACCAGGAGGTCCAACCTTTCCTGGTCCCCCCATGGATCCCATTTGCCCTGGAAAAAAATACCAATAGACTTATATACAGTGTCATACATAGAGAACGGGGGCCCCATAGCAAAGGTAAACATTAGGCCCCTTTCTACTTGACACCACCACATCCCTGTGCAAGATCTCACCGTCCATCACAATGGGGTCAAGATCAACCTGGAGCCCCATAGCAGCCGCATGGACTACCCCTATGGTATGTGTGCCCATTTACTTAAAGTTCATAGATTTATGAATGTAGAGAGACACTTTATAAGATGAAACATATGGCGATATTCTATAGTTCCATAAACATCAATAGTTATTTGCCTTGTACCAACCTTTTTCTCCTGGGGCCCCAACATCTCCTTTTTGACCCGGAAGTCCAGGATGACCAGGGCAGCCTCGAAGAATCGATAATTTGTCTGTGTCCCCAATCCCTAAAACTTTCACTTCTGTCAATAAAAAATACATACATATAAAGGATAACTAGAATATTACAAGCATGTAATAGACATGAAAATGGAAACAAAATGAAGACCAAAGGAATAAATATAAGATACACTCATACACAGTATGGTGAGTTCATTTACTGATATTGTGCTGGTTCCTGACTTTCCTTCATATTAATATATAACATGTGTGGTTAAGGCTGTGTTCACACAATGAAAATCACTGAAAATGGTGCACTACAATGGTAGATGCAATCAACAATATATGGTTAAACCCTCACACTGATATTAAAATGAGACTTTCACCATTATATTCTTATATCAAGAACCCGCGCACCCCGTCAAGGTCCCTCAATGTGGCAATGTGGACCTAACGCTAACCTACCTATGCCATATGGACAATTTATTATAGGTGCATAAAGTCCGACACACAGCCAGCAGCTCCCAGTTACCTCCAGTGTGAAATCACACATACAATGGGAGAAGGGAGGAGGTTCTGAGTCCCACCTTTAACTGGGTCATGTGATGCAGGCTGCCCAGGTGCACCTGAATGTTACTCATAAATCAAAATTAATGCACATTGAAACCTGAGGTTGCCACACCTCCATGCATACATATACAAACAAAGTCACAGAATAGAGTGGTCAAAAGGCAATGCTCTAGCGCATTTTTTCCCGGGGGAGCAAATCCTGCCCATGGGGTCTGTTGCTAACAGCAATAACGAGCAAAAATGCATACAATGGAGGATGCCGGTAGCGGACCACATGTACCACAAAAACATCCTACACAAGTCTTAAAAGCAGAAAATGCTCAAAACCCCATATCCTGTAGTGCATTACTAACCAGGGGAGCAAATCCTGCACATGTGATCGGCTGTTATTGTATGCATTTTTGCTGGGGATTGCTGTTAGCAATGGATCACATGGGCAGGATTTGCTCCCCCGGGTAAAAATACGTTACAGCATTAGGGGTTTTAAGCATCTTTTGCCTTTTGAATACTTTATTCTGTGGTTTTGTGTCCACACAATGCAATCGTTTTGCTTTTCTTTTTCTTTTCTTATGACCGTGATATCATAAATCTGTGCTACTGCTGTGATCATTTTTACTAAATCATGGAAAAAAAACACAATGCAATCATAACCTGTGAACACAGCCTAAAGAGTACTCACCCGGACATGACTGATCACTGCTACAGAGCCCAAACACCATTCCAAACAGGAGTAGTACTGGCACACGCATGACGGCCTCAAGAAGTTTACACCGGTCTTAAAGACTCCACATGGACTTTCTAATTAAATTTGTTGTCAAGACCCTTCCCTTTTATAGATGTCATGTGCCGCCCCTCCGCCGCACTGCTGAACTTTCCCAACCACGTCCTTATGAAATATTTCCCAACAGGCTTAAAGGTGTTGTCCAGCCCCTAATATTGATGACCTATCCTGAGGATCTGCGTGAAGCAGGTCTGGCAGGCTGTTCCGGCTGGGAACAGCCTGCTGGATCTGCTTCATGCAGATGTGAAACAAGCCTAAAGCAGTCAGTAAAAATATAAGAATTTGGAGGGCGTGTCTGAGCTACGTACAAGATGGCGGCAGCTTATCAGAGATCCTCACCTCGTTTCTGACAAAAGCGACTTACAAAGCTATTTCAGACACTTACCTGCCCCACAGTCCACCCAACTGACTGTGGAATGTCTCAGGAAGCAAGCCATCATGAAAGGAAGGAAAAAGAGGGAGCCACCAAAGCATCTTGCAGACTTCTTCATGACGGCGAGAAAATAAAAAAATGGCGCAGAGGCAGAGCAGGGCTGCTTCCTTCTCCCCTGTGCTGCTGATATTTCGATACCTGAGACATCCCTAGTACAGGAATAGCTGGCCCGCTCCCCTGTGAGCCGAATATGTAGAGGAGAGCGCGCTCCTCTGCGAGCCGCAAATGAAGGTGCGAAGAGTGCATGCGGCTCGTGAGCCGCGGGTTGACCACTCCTGCCATAGATGAAGATTAGGTAGGGCTTTCTGAGTCTTATTCCTCTCAAACTACAGAGCTTTTTGCTCGTATTCCCACCTCAGGAGATGTTATTACTGTAGATCTCAGGAAATAAATTCTTCTAGCTCTGAAGGGATCCATCAAAGCTGACATTTCTAAGATGGTTAATACTTTTTCAGCAAATTTGATAACCCAAGAGACCGAGAGAGCCATACAGAAAATAAGATTGCGGAATACTCTGGTGCTCACAACATACTCCTTGATGCCAATAATTCACTTTGAAATCCAAGATAGAAGATTTGAAAGATTCATTAAGTCGAAATAACATCAAATTCAAGGGCATACCTGAAACAATTACCCCTGTAGAACCTCTGCCATACAATCAGAAGCTAATGCTACCCCAGATGCATCTCCTAGATCTGTTGACAGGGTCCACAGACTCCCTAAACCCAAATCAATCCCAGACACCAAGCCCAGAGATGTGCTGGCCCAAAAACACTTTTATCTCATAAAATTAAAAGTAATGGCTTTGACTAGAAAGAATCCCTCCCTACCAGAACCTTCTAAGCAAATTGATTTATATACTGACCTCTCACAAACTACCATATGTCAGAGGAGATAAGTGCATTCCATTACAGCTCTCCTGCAAGAAAACAAAATACCTTAGAAATGGGGATTTCCCATATTTCCCAATATTTTCCAAAATTAATCTTTCACAGATATGGAAGCTCACATGTTCTTCTATTAGTTGAATATGGGTTCAAGCTGTTAAAGCAATGTGAAATTGATATCTCTGGAGCGGAGGCTCTTGAAAAGAAGAAAACAGCTTCCACAGATTAAAATCAGAGAAGTAGGGAGACCTGATTATACTGTTCTCCTGCATATATGGGTCTGAAATAATAATTATAATAATCTATATTTATATAGTGCAAACCTATTCTGCAGCGTTTTCATGTACAATCAGAGTCATAAAAAGGATAGCAACAAATCAACAATTCAGACAAGAGGAATGAGGGCCCTGCTCGCAAGATCTTACAATCTATGAGGAGATAGGAGTGACACAAAAGGTAACAAGTGCTAGATTTGTACAATTGTCCGGCCATCTTAAGACAATAGAGGAGTAGATATAAGACTGCATGAGCCTTCACCAGACGATATCTGTAGTGCTTCTGAGTGCATCGGGGTGAATATCTGATGATGGATCAGGTTTAGAAGACTGATGTTGAATAGTGATGAGGTGGACAGTGAATGGAGGAGAGTTAGATCAGGGGATGTAATAGGCTAACTTAGAAAGATATGTTTTTAGGGAGCGCCTCAAACAAATGGATGTTATGAATTAATCTAATTGCTTGGGGTAGGGCATTCCAACTCGGGAGAAGTCTTGTAGACTGGAGTAAGAGGTTCAGATTATGGTGGATGTTAGTTTTAAGTCATTAGCTGAACAAAGAGCAGGGGTAGGATGATAGACGGAGATGAGGGAGGAGATGTAGGGGGGGGGGGAACTGGAAACTAAAAGTGGCAATGGAAAAAACTTTAAAGTGGCCCCATGTTGCCGGCGGGTCCAAATTGAAAGAAGGCAACATAATTAGATGACAGAAGTAGGAGGGTTGCAATACCATAGTTTAACTATTTAAAAGGTTCTAACCCCATTATAGTTTTACAGGATACTCATCTGAAGGGGGAAGAATGTGATGGCCCTTAGGAGACCATGGGTAGGACATGCCTTCCATCTGGTATACTCTAATTTTGCAAGAGGGGTTTTAGTTCTGGTTGCCAAGTCCTTACCTAGATATTTCCAGTTGATACATTCTCTTACATGCATGTCTTAAGGGTCAAGATTTTTTGGTGGCTGGTGGTCTCTGCATATATACTAGGAGTCCTAGATGAGCATATAGTCAAACTGGTTCTAGCCAGTCTTTTACTTTTGTTTGGACACAACAAATCTTTAGTTACCTCGGCAGAAGCAAATAACCTGTTGGTAGTGTGGAGACAGCTTCATCCTGACTTGAAACAGTTCTGCCACTCGGTATCCGCTGACTCCCTATTGAAGATTGATTTGGAATTTGCTAGTTCAGATATGTTGTCTTATATCAGTGTAGCAGAGTATCTCCTGCGTGGTATTTCAGACCTCGTACCTTTATTAGTGCAGTGGACGGGTTTATGGTGGCCCCGTGCTACGCTGAGTCTCCCGGACACCATTTGTTGTTGCTCTACAGAAGGGATGGTAAGGCGTGATGCACCCCAATGGGAAATAAGTCCTAATAGTCAGTGTCTGCAGTAAACCAGTGGGCTTCTTTACTGAAGGAACTTGAGTGCAAAAACAATACAGACAAGGCACTGAGATGGTTTCTTCAGTCTCCTCCCAGACAGAAGAAGGAGGAAAGGCCTGAGCCAGCTGTTCTTCCCTTTCTCTCAGGAGTCTGTGGCTAAGTAGTCCAGCCGTCTCTCTCTCTCCCATTGGCCCACTGCTGTGTCGTGGCAGCATCCCAATGGTCCGGGTCAACAGAGGGAGCGTGCCCTTCCAAGTAAGTATATATACTGTGCCACTATCCAGTTGTCATTTACAACCTGGCTGCGGTGCTGGCCACAGCTTTATTGGGCCCTTAAGTGCCCTTTACACTTCTCAATTGGGCAGACAATTGTCAGGTAGGAAGCATTCCTTCCCGATGACTGCCTGCTTGTCAGTGAAAGAGATCTCCACAGTACGGGAGGAACAATGGCTAATACCATTGATCGTCCCCATACAGAATAATTGTGTGCCAGCAGCAGAGCGGTGTTTAGAAGATTTAGGTGAACGCACCAAAGATCCTATTACCTGATGAACAAGTGTTTCGGGCAGGGCTGCACCTAGCATTTCTGCTGCTTGAGGCGAAAACTAAAACGGCACCCCCCAATGCCAATTTCTGAACCTAACCCCTTTTCCACAATGAAAGCCCTCATTGCCCATGGCCGTTCTGCTGCCCCCCTTGCCCCTACCTGGTGCTGCCTGAGGCGATCCCCTCACCTGGCCTCATTGGTGGTACAACCCTGGTTTCGGGTAACTGATCGCACGTGTACACTGGCAGATTATCTCTAATCTGCCCGACCATCAGGCATTGTAAAGTACCCTTTATGGGTCACTGTAAAACTTTGTATGTTGAAGTTTGGTCTAAAATGGCTGCACCAGTGGCGAGTTGGACTACCTTCGTAGTCATGTCATGCTCAAGTAGTGGACGAGGAGACTTGGACTGCCTACTTTCTACTCTGGTGCAACCCTACTCTTCCACAGCTGCAACATGTGCCTGACTTAGAGTTTTGGCCATGGCACAGGGTGGAGTATCTCACTTAATTATATGAGGGAGATACTCTTTCGATCCTATGATAGTCTGAGGCAGGAATTTAATCTGCTGTGATCTAGTTTTTACAGATATTTTCAGTTTTGAAACGTGTGTGGGAACAAGTTTGGTAGAGGGATTGTGACCTTGGAATGCGGACCAGTGGAGACCATAGTGAGGAAGTTTAATGTTATTAAGAAGGTCTCCTCTTTTTACAGTGCGATTCTGGCTGTGCAGGAATCTCCATTGATAAAGTATTTTGCTAAGTGGATGATGGATATACCGCGACTGGACTATTCTCAATTGAAAGAACTAGCTTCTACATGGAGGTCTACTGTAGTGTACAATACTCTGCCAGTTTTGTCGAGATATTCATCATTTTCAGAACTTAAAAATGGGGCTCCCTGAAGTGCATTCTCCCAGAACTAGTTGGTTGGGTCTGGTCTCAGATTTAATCCCTACTAAATATGGGAGGAAACGTTAACATCCTGTAATGTTCTATGCTAGGAAATGTATTCTCCTGAGCTGGAAACCCTTAAAACCCAATCAATGACTGGGCCCCACAGCTAATTTTTGAATGGGCCCCCTCCTCCCATGCAACCCTCATTCAACCCACACTGCAACTCGCGTGCGAC
Organism: Bufo gargarizans; assembly: GCF_014858855.1. Taxonomy (NCBI): domain Eukaryota; kingdom Metazoa; phylum Chordata; class Amphibia; order Anura; family Bufonidae; genus Bufo; species Bufo gargarizans. The sequence goes on along the minus strand of NC_058088.1, from coordinate 176,103,745 downwards.
CCTCACTCCTGTGGCTAGTCAAGATCACTCTCTCAGACGAGGCCCGGCAGCCGCTCCGTCAATTTCCTACAGTGTCACTGTATATAATGTCATTGTATAATACTGTTGTGGGGGCCCTGACAATAAAATCTTTTAGTCATCCTCCTGGGTGGGCCCCTTCTAAGTTGGGGCTCCAAAGAAGCCACTTCCCCTGCTTCCCCTATAGCTACACCCCTGCTCAAAGTAATAAAATTGAAGGATTCACAACAAGGATGACCATAATCCCATGTGGATCCCTCCCTACTATGAACCTAATGGTATTTCGCTTCTAAAATTATCCGGGTTAAAACCAGATGCATGGTGGATGGATTAAACATGGCCGCTAGATAATTGCAGCAACACTTTCCATAGCGCATGAGCATTGGTGGAGACCTTGCGGATTGAGGCTTATATAGGGCTGTGACATCACAGGGGATGGCTTTCTGAGGATTGGCTGGCTGCACAACATTATGGGTGATTTCATGTTCCCGGGCTTCTTACTTTCAGTTTTTAAAACGAGCAGACGCCATTTTTGGAAAACCTGATTTGTTATCACGAAGTACAATAAAATACGTCTTTGTTGCGAATGTAGGTTTTCCTAAGCTTTGGACCGAATTTCTCTTCGAATTCTTCACTTTGTTTAACACTACTTTATTAGAATTTCTTCATCATATACTGGGTAAGTTCAGCAAAAACATACAGGTAATCATATGTGGATCTTGGACTCCACCAGTGTCATACTATAAAAAGTTTCCATGACATTGTAGAAGATCAATTTTTAATGGACTGCCCCATTAAAATGGGTTGTCCCACTACAAACATTACACATTTCTCAAACCAGCACCTGGATCTGAATACGTTTATGATTGCATGTAATTAGAAATTAAGTATAGCCGCTGTCCGTTACTTCCCTTTTTTTCCCATGCTCAGTTCCATCCTTCAACTGCCATCAGCTATATCTACTACTAGATGCCCTGACAGTTACATGGAGAGTGCTGCAGCAGAAAAGTCGCTCCAAATAACTTCAGCAGAGCTTTTGTAGCAATGAATGTGGAGATCTCTGGATCCAGGTGAGGTACAAGGCTGGTTCTAGCTTTGTTTGTTTGTTTTTATCTACTACATGATGTCTGATTTTCATTTTTTTAAGAATAATTACGGGTCAGCCCCTTAAAGGGGTTTCCGATCTGGTTTCCGATATTGAGCACCTATCTCGATCAGCTGTATGAAGAGGACGTAGCACTATCATGCTGATTCAAAAAGAAGGAAAAGACCATACAAACTGCGGTAGCTATAGCCCGATTTCTCTGCTAAATACGGACTTGAAATTGTATGGGAGTCTGCTGGCGGGCAGATTGCGGCCTTTGGTACCAAAGTTAATTTCTAGCGATCAGGTAGGGTTTGTGGCAGTCAGAGAAGGAAAGGATAACACAATGAGAATACTATCCTTGTTGCAGATAGCCTCTCAGAATAAACTGTCTTTGACCCATTGGGAACAGATGCCGAGAAAGCCTTCGACAGGTGGACTGGACATACAGTCAGGTCCATAAATATTGGGACATGGACACAATTCTAACATTTTTTGCTCTATACACCACCACAATGGATTTGAAATGAAACAAACAAGATGTGTTTTAACTGCAGACTGTCAGCTTTAATTTGAGGGTATTTACATCCAAATCAGGTGAACGGTGCAGGAATTACAACAGTTTGCATATGTGCCTCCCACTTGCTAAGGAACCAAAAGTAATGGGACAGAATAATAATCATAAATTAAACTTTCACTTTTTAATACTTGGTTGCAAATCCTTTGCAGTCAATTACAGCCTGAAGTCTGGAACACATAGACATCAGCAGACGCTGGGTTTCATCCCTGGTGATGCTCTGCCAGGCCTCTACTGCCACTGTCTTCAGTTCCTGCTTGTTCTTGGGGCATTTTCCCTTCAGTTTTGTGAAATGCTGCTCAATCAGATTCAGGTTAGGTGATTGACTTGGCCATTGCATAACATTCCACTTCTTTCCCTTAAAAAGCTCTTTGGTTGCTTTTGCAGTATGCTTTGGGTCATTGTCCATCTGCACTGTGAAGCCGTCCAATGAGTTCTGAAGCATTTGGCTGAATATGAGCAGATAATATTACCCGAAACACTTCAGAATTCATCCTGCTGCTTTTGTCAGCAGTCACATCATCAATAAATACAAGTGAACCAGTTCCATTGGCAGCCATACATGCCCACGCCATGACACTACCACCACCATGCTTCACTGATGAGGTGGTATGCTTAGGATCATGAGCAGTTCCTTTCCTTCTCCATACTCTTCTCTTCCCATCACTTTGGTTGATCTTGGTCTCATCTGTCCATAGGATGTTGTTCCAGAACTGTAAAGGCTTTTTTGGATGTCAAAAAAGGCAAACTCTAATCTGGTCTTCCTGTTTTTGAGGCTCACCAATGGTTTACATCTTGTGGTGAACCCTCTGTATTCACTCTGGTGAAGTCTTGTCTTGATTGTTGACTTTGACACACATATACCTACCTCCTGGAGAGTGTTCTTCATCTGGCCAACTGTTGTGAAGCGTGTTTTCTTCACCAGGGAAAGAATTCTTCGGTCATCCACCACAGTTGTTTTCCGTGGTCTTCCGGGTCTTTTGGTGTTGTTGAGCTCACCGGTGCATTCCTTCTTTTTAAGAATGTTCCAAACAGTTGTTTTGGCCACGCCTAATGTTTTTGATATCTCTCTGATGGGTTTGTTGGGTTTTTTCAGCCTAATGATGGCTTGCTTCACTGATAGTGACAGCTCTTTGGATCTCATCTTGAGAGTCGACAGCAATAGATTCCAAATGCAAATAGCAGACTAGAAATGACCTCTGGACCTTGTATCTGCTCATTGTAATTGGGATAATGAGGGAATAACACACACCTGGCCATGGAGCAGCTGAGAAGCCAATTGTCCCATTAGTTTTGGTCCCTTAACAAGTGGGAGGCACATATGCAAACTGTTGTAATTCCTGCACCGTTCACCTGATTTGGATGTAAATGCCCTCAAATTAAAGCTGACAGTCTGCAGGTAAAGCACATCTAGTTTGTTTAATTTCAAATCCATTGTGGTATATGTATAGAGCCAAAAGTGTTAAAATTGTGTCGATGTCCCAATATTTATGGACCTGACTGTATGTTGCTTCGTGTCCTCCTCTGCCTCCATGTTTGACCCCCTCCTTCCCCATGCCCTGTGTAATTGTTTTCTCGATCTTCCTGCTTTGTCTATTCATTTATAGGGAATATGGGACAGAAGGTTAAAATTTCTCAATTTTATAAAGTGTTGCTTAAAACACGATTCAATAATACACGTTCTCCGGGACAAAAGGCTTGGCAAATTGATTGTCCTGGAATTTCCCTTGAAGATTGGGATAATATATTGGTGAATTTCAGTTTAAGACAGTGCCTGTCTCAAATATAATTATATATACTGTGGGGATTCGCTCTGGTAGGCAGGGTAAGCGGACGCAGTACAGAGGCAAAAACAAGGGTGTAAATCAAAGTTCAGTGTTTATTCACAGATAGCAAGAAACCAAGCCAAAAGTAAGTGTTCAGTTTTGGTGCCTGTTCACACCACACAAAGTTCACAGTGCAAAAAGACTTCACCTGGTCAGCAGATGATTTTCACCCACAGTCCGCAGCAAGCTTTAGTGGCCTGTTTCCCCAGCCTATGGCTCTCTCACAAATAGATGCCTCAGTGTCTCAAACCACAGACTCCTCAGCTCCTCTGTCATGGAGGATAATCCACACAGCTGAACGTGCTGGCTGGGTTTTTATATCCATACAGGTTTCCCTTTCCTTCCATGGCTTGAGCAGATTCACATGGTACACCTGCTGCGGTTTTCGCCTTCCTGGCTGGTGTACTCAACATCTGTTTCTGCATCTGGGTGACATACTCAACTACACTTTTGCGCGGTGTGGTTTGTTGTTCCCACGGCTCTTTTGCGACGTCCAATAAACCACGAGGGTGTCTGCCATCTAGCAGTTCGAAGGGCGAGAACCCAGTAGAGGCCTGGGGATACTTATTCTACTTTACACAAATTTGATAAATCTCCCCCATTGAGTTTCAGTCCCTCTAAAAGTAGAAAATGATATTAATGCAAAAGATCAACATTTTCCAAATAAATTACCTCCTTGTGACTTCCCAATCTAGTGTTGTATATACTTACAATCCTTCATCTGTGTCGATATCACACAGGACCTTAAAGGCATTCTGTCACCTGGATTTTAGTGACAGAGCTTTTAACATCATTACATCAGTCTGCTCGTTTTGTATTAAAATATACTAGTATTACTATCCTATGTGTTGTCCTTTGTCTAGAAAATTTATTAATACGGTAATTACCTGAGTAAGGTGCCCAAGGGGCTGTCCCTCTGGCCGTTGGTGCCCAGCCGTGCCCCTTCTCCTGGAGCCCAGCACCGCCCCACTGCTAATTTATTTACTCCTCATTGCCGGCTGGCGCATGTGCAGTGCGTCCTGTGAGGCCAATTCCAGGCGCTGACATGTGTATCCACAGAATGCGTTCGCTGAGCAGAGACGAGTTTGCCTGCCAGAGTTTCATGCCAAAGCTTGCTGGAACCAAGACCAAGTTTGAAGATTGTGTCTAATGAAAGTTTACCAAAGTAAAGCTGCTATTCAACTTCATCAGGCAGCGCTCACATCCGTCTGCCAGCTCTGTGCTCTGGTGAAATCTCGCGCCAGTCAGTATTCGGCACAGGCGCGGTGAGGAAGCTGGCAGCCTGCGAGCGTCTTTCCCTCACCGTGTCTGCGCCGAATGCTGAACGGCACGAGATTTCACCAGAGCACAGGGCTGGCAGACAGATGCGAGCGCTGCCTGGCCCGGTCAATCAGGACTTGGAGGGAGGCAACAAAGTTGGGAGAACGGAGCCTCTAGGAGCAGGAACAACGCCCCCCCCCCCCCCCCGAGACTAATTAGCATATTATAAAAGTTAGATTTCTAGCGTAACCGGGGCATAGATAAAAGTAGGAATAGGCTAGTTAGGTTTAGCTGACATTAGCACATCGCTAATGTCTGCTAGCTTAATAGGGTTAAATCTGGTGACAGAATCCCTTTAAAGGTTTTCTTTGGGTGTAAATTTTTTTTTTATCTGGCCCAAAATATGTGTCAAACTAAAATAGAAATTCTCGTCTGTTAAATGGCCTGTGTCCACTTTTCTAGTTATCCTCTATCCACCCGAAAGATGAAGTGATCCGTCTGAATGCTGGAGCCCCCACTCATCCCCCTTCTTGACTGAGTGGCAGGTCGAGCATATGCCCTGCCTCTCCATCCATTCTTTATGGGGTCGCCGGCAGAGTACAGCGCTGTGTATTTCCAGTGGTCCCAAAGAGAATGAATGGAGCAGCAGGACATATGTGAGGCCTGTCACACCATAAAAAGGGGGAACAGGACCCGTTCCTGGGATCAATGGGGGTTGCAGAATCGGACCCCACTATTCATATAGTTATGCCCTAAGGTGTGGAGAGGATAACTTGAAAACCTCCACCACTGCACCACCAGTATCTCTTTACATGGCAGCAGTGATGCTTGTAAATAAGGAATATCATCACTGCCGCCATGTAAACCACAACAATAGAGAAGCAAAAAAGATAAAAAAAAAAAAAATAGAGGAGCACCAGAGACTAGGAAGGTATCAAGCGAAATATAGCTGATGGATATAACACCAGTGGGTGTATCAGAGGTCCCCAAGTTGGGTGTTTGGACAGCTGCTCTAGAGATGAAACCAGAATACAACTTTTAACTCTAAAAGCAAATATGGCCAAATGGCCCAAGAAAAATAATTTTCAATTTGTGGTCGATAACCCCTTAATAGTAGCCCCCTGTAGTAAGGGAGATAGTGCAGACTGTAAAAAGTGTGGATTAGTCCATAAAAGGGAAGAAGGCATAAAATTACATATCTGGTAATTATAGGAGTATTCCACCCAGTTTGTACCCCTGAGGCCAATAGGGATGTCTTTACTCACCAGGGAGGATGGCATAAGATAAAGCTCAAGACACTTGCTGCCAATCCTCCCTCGCCGAGGTCGCATGTAGAATTGTAGTTCTCATGTAGTCCCTCCAATAGATGACCGGGTGGACTCCAACATGTAGACAAGGAACTTTATTCAATAAAAGCTCAACGCTTTTCGGGGTTCTATAATCCCCCTTCTTCAGGAGCAGTAAACTGACATAACCAATGTCAATACTGGAGAATGTGACGCACTGTGCAGAATTTTTTGGGCATAACTCCAACCCCCTTTGTAGGTCACAACCTTTAACAAAGCCCAAGCAAAGGTGCTAGAGGAGCAACGCGAGCAAAGGGCACAAACGGAGGGTCATAACTGAAGAAGAGACATTAGGGTCACCTGAGGCAGGGTAATAGTGGGGATCCTGCAGCAGGGGTAACTGGAGAAGAGGCAATATTAGGGGTGCATTTAGAGTGGGGGCATCTGGAGTTGGGGCACTTATGGGGGTGCGCCTAAAGAAGAGGCATTAGGGTCGCCTGAGGCAGGGTAAAAGTGGGGATCCTGGAGCAGCTGCAGGGTTATAGGGGCAACTGGAGAAGATTCAATATTAGGGGTGCTTTTAGAGTGGGGGCATCTGGAGCTGGGGCACTTATGGGGGTGCACCTAAAGCAGAGGCATTGGGGGGACCTAGGGCAGAGTGCCCCCAATGCCACTCTGAACTCTGCAGAGAGCAGCACACATTCATAGATCTGTGTCTGCTATAAACAAATCCCCTATTTCCCCCTTACAGTCTCCTACAGCTCAATACTGAGAAATCAGCCCCGCGCCGCAGAGGAGTCCTTCTCTCCAGCAGCAGGAGGAGGGCAGGAGGATGACCAGACATGTTCTCTCCTTCTTCACAGAAAAATCACTGAAATAAAGTGGCCTAAATGGGAGGAAATGCTCAAAAACCCCAAACACTGTAGCGTGTTTAAAACTATTGCTAACGGCAATCCCCAGCAAAAATGCATACAATGGAGGATGTCGGCAGCGGACCACATGCACCACAAAAGCATCCTACACAAGATGGAATAATGTGTGGATGAAAATATACAAATACATAAATCACTGCAAAAGGTGCACCGCAATGATATGCAACTGACAATACTGGCTAATCCCTCAGGCTGATGTTAAAAACTGAGACGCTTCCTTCACAGCTAGCAGCCCCAGAAGTCTAGAAGATACTGCGGGGCCTCCTGTACAATGTACACCAGTAGGAGGCTGCATCACTGTGCGATACTGCCACCTAGTGGTTACAATAATTATTTCTCCTGAGAAAGGAGAAATAATTGCAATGGCCAGGATACGGGTGGATAATATTCTGTATTTGTCCAAGGTGTTATAACGCATATCCCAGATTAGGAATGCCAGAGTGGGGTAATGGCCTATAATTTCTCTATAGCTTTGTGGTAGTTGTGTCACGGTGTCTCCTAACTGGGTACAACCGGACTCCTGGCTCCTGGCTCACTTGCAATTAGGGATGAGCGAACTCGAACTGTATAGTTCGGGTTCGTACCGAATTTTGGGGTGTCCGTGACACGAACCCGAACCCGGACATTTTCGTAAAAGTCCTGGTTCGGGTTCGGTGTTCGTCGCTTTCTTGGCGCTTTTGTGACGCTTTCTTGGCGCTTTTTGAAAGGCTGCAAAGCAGCCAATCAACAAGCGTCATACTACTTGCCCCAAGAGGCCATCACAGCCATGCCTACTATTGGCATGGCTGTGATTGGCCAGAGCACCATGTGACCCAGCCTCTATTTAAGCTGGAGTCACATAGCGCCGCCCGTCACTCTGCTCTGATTAGCGTAGGGAGAGGTTGCGGCTGCGACAGTAGGGCGAGATTAGGCAGATTAACTCCTCCAAAGGACTTGATTATTGATCGGTCTGCAGCTGTGGGTCATTGAGCTGCTGATACTCAATTGCTCACTGTTTTTAGGCTGCCCAGACCGTTTGTCAGTCACATTTTTCTGGGGTGATCGGCGGCCATTTTGTGTCTTGTGGTGCGCCAGCACAAGCTGCGACCAAGTGCATTTAACCCTCAATGGTGTGGTTGTTTTTTGGCTAAAGCCTACATCAGGGTGAAGCTGTCACACCAAGTGCATTTAACCAGCAATAGTCTGTTTATTTTTTGGCCATATACTACATCAGGGGCAAGCTGCGCCTGTCACCAAGTGCATTTAACCCTCAGTAGTGTGGTTGGTCAAGCTATCACACCAAGTGCATTTAACCAGCAATAGTCTGTTCATTTTTTGGCCATATACTAAATCAGGGGCAAGCTGCGCCCGTCACCAAGTGCATTTAACCAGCAATAGTCTGTTCATTTTTTGGCCATATACTACATCAGGGGCAAGCTGCGCCCGTCACCAAGTGCATTTAACCCTCAGTAGTGTGGTTCGTCAAGCTGTGACACCAAGTGCATTTAACCAGCAATAGTCTGTTAATTTTTTGGCCATATACTACATCAGGGGCAAGCTGCGCCTGTCACCAAGTGCATTTAACCAGCAATAGTGTGGTTATTTTTGGCCATATCCCAGTCTAATTCTGTCACTAAATCCATACCGGTCACCCAGCGCCTAAATACTAGGCCTCAAATTTATATCCCGCTAAATCTCTCGTTACTGCTGTCCTGTTGTGGCTGGGAAAGTTATTTAGTGTCCGTCAAAGCACATTTTTTGTTCTGGGTTGAAATACAATTCCCAATTTAGCAATTTCCTAATTTAGTGGTTTCTGCTGTATCAGAGCTATTTGAAATCTATCCCTAAAAGGGTATATAATATTCAAGGTGCACATAGGGTCATTCAGAATAACTTCACACACACGCTACTGTGCATTTCCAAGTCCAATTCTGTTAGTAAATCCATACCGGTCACCCAGCGCCTAAATACTAGGCCTCAAATTTATATCCCGCTAAATCTGTCGTTACCGCTGTACTGTTGTGGCTGGGAAAGTTATTTAGTGTCCGTCAAAGCACATTTTTTGTTCTGGGTTGAAATACAATTCCCAATTTAGCAATTTCATAATTTAGTGGTTTCTGCTGTATCAGAGCTATTTGAAATCTATCCCTAAAAGGGTATATAATATTCAAGGTGCACATAGGGTCATTCAGAATAACTTCACACACACGCTACTGTGCATTTCCAAGTCTAATTCTGTTAGTAAATCCATACCTGTCACCCAGCGCCTAAATACTAGGCCTCAAATTTATATTCAGCTGAATTTGAATACAATACATTGGGCCAAATAATATTTTTGTTGTTGTGGTGAACCATAACAATGAGGAAAACATCTAGTAAGGGACGCGGACGTGGACATGGTCGTGGTGGTGTTAGTGGACCCTCTGGTGCTGGGAGAGGACGTGGCCGTTCTGCCACATCCACACGTCCTAGTGTACCAACTACCTCAGGTCCCAGTAGCCGCCAGAATTTACAGCGATATATGGTGGGGCCCAATGCCGTTCTAAGGATGGTAAGGCCTGAGCAGGTACAGGCATTAGTCAATTGGGTGGCCGACAGTGGATCCAGCACGTTCACATTATCTCCCACCCAGTCTTCTGCAGAAAGCGCACAGATGGCGCCTGAAAACCAACCCCATCAGTCTGTCACATCACCCCCATGCATATCAGGGAAACTGTCTCAGCCTCAAGTTATGCAGCAGTCTCTTATGCTGTTTGAAGACTCCGCTGGCAGGGTTTCCCAAGGGCATCCACCTAGCCCTTCCCCAGCGGTGAAAGACATAGAATGCACTGACGCACAACCACTTATGTTTCCTGATGATGAGGACATGGGAATTCCACCTCAGCAAGTCTCTGATGATGACGAAACACAGGTGCCAACTGCTGCGTCTTTCTGCAGTGTGCAGACTGAACAGGAGGTCAGGGATCAAGACTGGGTGGAAGACGATGCAGGGGACGATGAGGTCCTAGACCCCACATGGAATGAAGGTCGTGCCACTGACTTTCACAGTTCGGAGGAAGAGGCAGTGGTGAGACCGAGCCAACAGCGTAGCAAAAGAGGGAGCAGTGGGCAAAAGCAGAACACCCCCCGCCAAGAGACTCCGCCTGCTACTGACCGCCGCCATCTGGGACCGAGCACCCCAAAGGCAGCTTCAAGGAGTTCCCTGGCATGGCACTTCTTCAAACAATGTGCTGACGACAAGACCCGAGTGGTTTGCACGCTGTGCCATCAGAGCCTGAAGCGAGGCATTAACGTTCTGAACCTGAGCACAACCTGCATGACCAGGCACCTGCATGCAAAGCATGAACTGCAGTGGAGTAAACACCTTAAAACCAAGGAAGTCACTCAGGCTCCCCCTGCTACCTCTTCTGCTGCTGCCGCCTCGGCCTCTTCTGCTGCTGCCGCCTCGGCCTCTTCCTCCGCCTCTGGAGGAACGTTGGCACCTACCGCCCAGCAAACAGGGGATGTACCACCAACACCACCACCACCTCCGTCACCAAGCATCTCAACCATGTCACACGGCAGCGTTCAGCTCTCCATCTCACAAACATTTGAGAGAAAGTGTAAATTCCCACCTAGCCACCCTCGATCCCTGGCCCTGAATGCCAGCATTTCTAAACTACTGGCCTATGAAATGCTGTCATTTAGGCTGGTGGACACAGACAGCTTCAAACAGCTCATGTCGCTTGCTGTCCCACAGTATGTTGTTCCCAGCCGCCACTACTTCTCCAAGAGAGCCGTGCCTTCCCTGCACAACCAAGTATCCGATAAAATCAAGTGTGCACTGCGCAACGCCATCTGTAGCAAGGTCCATCTAACCACAGATACGTGGACCAGTAAGCACGGCCAGGGACGCTATATCTCCCTAACTGCACACTGGGTAAATGTAGTGGCAGCTGGGCCCCAGGCGGAGAGCTGTTTGGCGCACGTCCTTCCGCCGCCAAGGATCGCAGGGCAACATTCTTTGCCTCCTGTTGCCACCTCCTCCTTCTCGGCTTCCTCCTCCTCTTCTTCCACCTGCTCATCCAGTCAGCCACACACCTTCACCACCAACTTCAGCACAGCCCGGGGTAAACGTCAGCAGGCCATTCTGAAACTCATATGTTTGGGGGACAGGCCCCACACCGCACAGGAGTTGTGGCGGGGTATAGAACAACAGACCGACGAGTGGTTGCTGCCGGTGAGCCTCAAGCCCGGCCTGGTGGTGTGTGATAATGGGCGAAATCTCGTTGCAGCTCTGGGACTAGCCAATTTGACGCACATCCCTTGCTTGGCGCATGTGCTGAATTTGGTGGTGCAGAAGTTCATACACAACTACCCCGACATGTCAGAGCTGCTGCATAAAGTGCGGGCCGTCTGTTCGCGCTTCCGGCGTTCACATCCTGCTGCTGCTCGCCTGTCTGCGCTACAGCGTAACTTCGGCCTTCCCGCTCACCGCCTCATATGCGACGTGCCCACCAGGTGGAACTCCACCTTGCACATGCTGGACAGACTGTGCGAGCAGCAGCAGGCCATAGTGGAGTTTCAGCTGCAGCACGCACGGGTCAGTCGCACTACAGAACAGCACCACTTCACCACCAATGACTGGGCCTCCATGCGAGACCTGTGTGCCCTGTTGCGCTGTTTCGAGTACTCCACCAACATGGCCAGTGGCGATGACGCCGTTATCAGCGTTACAATACCACTTTCTCCTTGAGAAAACACTTAGGGCGATGATGGAAGAGGAGGTGGCCCAGGAGGAGGAGGAGGAGGAAGAGGGGTCATTTTTAGCACTTTCAGGCCAGTCTCTTCGAAGTGACTCAGAGGGAGGTTTTTGGCAACAGCAGAGGCCAGGTACAAATGTGGCCAGCCAGGGCCCACTACTGGAGGACGAGGAGGACGAGGATGAGGAGGAGGTGGAGGAGGATGAGGATGAAGCATGGTCACAGCGGGGTGGCACTCAACGCAGCTCGGGTCCATCACTGGTGCGTGGCTGGGGGGAAAGGCAGGACGATGACGATACGCCTCCCACAGAGGACAGCTTGTCCTTACCCCTGGGCAGCCTGGCACACATGAGCGACTACATGCTGCAGTGCCTGCGCAACGACAGCAGAGTTGCCCACATTTTAACCTGTGCGGACTACTGGGTTGCCACCCTGCTGGATCCACGCTACAAAGACAATGTGCCCACCTTACTTCCTGCACTGGAGCGTGATAGGAAGATGCGCGAGTACAAGCGCACGTTGGTAGACGCGCTACTGAGAGCATTCCCAAATGTCACAGGGGAACAAGTGGAAGCCCAAGGGCAAGGCAGAGGAGGAGCAAGAGGTCGCCAAGGCAGCTGTGTCAATGCCAGCTCCTCTGAGGGCAGGGTTAGCATGGCAGAGATGTGGAAAACTTTTGTCAACACGCCACAGCTAACTGCACCACCACCTGATACGCAACGTGTTAGCAGGAGGCAACATTTCACTAACATGGTGGAACAGTACATGTGCACACCCCTCCACGTACTGACTGATGGTTCGGCCCCATTCAACTTCTGGGTCTCTAAATTGTCCACGTGGCCAGAGCTAGCCTTTTATGCCTTGGAGGTGCTGGCCTGCCCGGCGGCCAGCGTTTTGTCTGAACGTGTATTCAGCACGGCAGGGGGCGTCATTACAGACAAACGCAGCCGCCTGTCTACAGCCAATGTGGACAAGCTGACGTTCATAAAAATGAACCAGGCATGGATCCCACAGGACCTGTCCGTCCCTTGTCCAGATTAGACATTAACTACCTCCCCTTAACCATATATTATTGGACTCCAGGGCACTTCCTCATTCAATCCTATTTTTATTTTCATTTTACCATTATATTGCGAGGCTACCCAAAGTTGAATGAACCTCTCCTCTGTCTGGGTGCCGGGGCCTAAATATATGCCAATGGACTGTTCCAATGTTGGGTGACGTGAAGCCTGATTCTCTGCTATGACATGCAGACTGATTCTCTGCTGACATGAAGCCAGATCCTCTGTTACGGGACCTCTCTCCTCTGCCTGGGTGCTGGGCCTAAATTTATGAAAATGGACTCTTACAGTGGTGGGTGACGTGAAGCCTGATTCTCTGCTATGATATGAAGACTGATTCTCTGCTGACATGAAGCCAGATTGTCTGTTACGGGACCTCTCTCCTCTGCCTGTGTGCTGGGCCTAAATATATGACAATGGACTGTTGCAGTGGTGGCTGACGTGAAGCCTGATTCTCTGCTATGATATGCAGACTGATTCTCTGCTGACATGAAGCCAGATCCTCTGTTACGGGACCTCTCTCCTCTGCCTGGGTGCTGGGCCTAAATATATGCCAATGGACTGTTGCAGTGGTGGCTGACGTGAAGCCTCATTCTCTGCTATGACATGCAGACTAATTCTCTGCTGACATGAAGTCAGATCCTCTGTTACGGGACCTCTCTCCTCTGCCTGTGTGCTGGGCCTAAATATCTGACAATGGACTGTTGCATTGGTGGCTGACGTGAAGCCTCATTCTCTGCTATGACATGCAGACTAATTCTCTGCTGACATGAAGCCAGATTCTCTGTTACGGGACCTCTCTCCTCTGCCTGGGTTCCGGGGCCTAAATATCTGAGAATGGACTGTTCCAGTGGTGGGTGACGGGAAGCCAGATTCTCTGCTATGGGACCTCTCTCCAATTGATTTTGGTTAATTTTTATTTATTTAATTTTTATTTTAATTCATTTCCCTATCCACATTTGTTTGCAGGGGATTTACCTACATGTTGCTGCCTTTTGCAGCCCTCTAGCCCTTTCCTGGGCTGTTTTACTGCCTTTTTAGTGCCGAAAAGTTCGGGTCCCCATTGACTTCAATGGGGTTCGGGTTCGGGACGAAGTTCGGATCGGGTTCGGATCCCGAACCCGAACATTTTCGGGAAGTTCGGCCGAACTTCTCGAACCCGAACATCCAGGTGTTCGCTCAACTCTACTTGCAATAAATTTGAGTGTAGTGATAGTAGGAGTAATAGAGGAATTTTGCTGAAGAAATGATGTCCAGACCTTTAGATGAAGTTCAAACGTTGCTTTACTTGAAATAACTTGCATCCAAGCAGTATACAGCTTTAGTCTCTTGGTCCCAGCAGGTTTTGGCAATGATTGACAGGAATGAGTACTTCTGCTTTAAACGTGGAGCTTGCAGAATAAAACGTCTGCTCGGTAGCTCTGTAACTATGGCAGGGTTAGCTTCTGCACTTATCTGGTAACTTCTGCTTTGTGAGGACAGACTAGCTGAGGAGGAAATAGCTTCTCCTAGGTCTCTGGACTTATCTCACAGATGGATTCTCAGGGGATGCTTTCTTCCTGGAACTCTAGAGTTTGTCTGTAGTTTCTGCTTTCCTCGTCCAGCAAAGCTAAAGGTGCTCAGACTGGGTATATGGCCAAGTCTCAGCCAAGACTAGGTCCTTGCTGTCTTCCCTATGCAGGGGGTCTCCTGGACACTATCACACAGCCTTCCCTTAGCAGGGGTGGCTGGTACACTGCCTCTAACTTCCTTCTCGACCCATGCTGCAGGATGTGGGAACTGCCCACTTCTCTCACAGAGGGGGAGCTAAGCTGGAATAATCCATTCCAGCTCAGATATACTAAACTGTACTTGCCAATGAGTTGCTGCCACCTACTGGTAACCAGGCAAATTACATGAACAATTGCTTTTAACATAGATTTGTATGCACATTTGTAGAGGACATAATATAAATTACATCTGATGACAGTATAAAGCTCTTAGGAGATAGTAGCGGGGTAGAGGCGTGTAGTAACACAACTCTGGGGTGTTACATAATTACTCCTCCGTCTTATCTCCTAGCCTAGGAGACTGGTGGCCCACCAAGGAATCCCCTGCCTCCCTGGTGGGCCAGTCCGAGCCTGACAATGATAGAATATTGGGCCTACGATCTACTATAGTGAATCCAGAATTGTCAGGTTTTAAAGGGTTTGTTCTATTTCAGAAACTTATCTGAATTGGTGAAGCAGGCTTCCGCTGTTCAGGATCTTCATCTCTAGAGTGAAGCGATTACAAAGAGTGTCTCTCACTCTGGAGGACTTGTCCTGTCCTGCAAGACCCAGACGAACCATTGATTTGAATTGGCACTGTGCAATGCTTCACTTTTCCTGTGGGGGTGCTGAAGGGAAATTGAGCAAATGCTGCCAAGTTGTGTATTGTCAGAGGACCTTTCTAAAACAAAGAACCACTTTAAGTGGAATTAAACATTATGTCTAAAGGGGAGGCTGTGGGGAAAAGAGGTTCAGTCCTGGATGGACCCATCCCCTTTTTTTACGGGGTGGTAGAACAAACAAGGGGTGGGGAAGTCGCTAAAGGGTCATGGAAAGGGTATGGTGGAGTAAGCAAAAGAAAAGCCTTTAGGTACAACCAAACGAATGCGGCCACATCCCAAGGGCAGCACGGCCGCCCCGTGTGGTCATACCCTTTCTGTACTTTATGTTTGAGCTTTAACACCGAGCCCTACCTCTTCTATGCAGATTATTAATTGTATAGAATGCAGATTTCCATAAAATATAGATGGTAAAGATGAAGATCGGATATCTGATATTTGATATGTCTCTTTAATTTTGCAGGAGATTCTATGGGAGGCCTGAACAACTATAAATTTAGTACTAAAGATAAAGACAACAACATTTCTGACGGCAGTTGCTCCCTACCAGTGATGGCACATGCGGGCTGCCGTCTTTGTTCACAAGTCCGGGGCGCAGTGGCGTCTCTAGCTTTTAAATTTTGGGGGGGCACACTGGGGGCCAGGACAAAAGTAGGGGGGGCAGCTATAACAATGATACATTTACACAAGTATGGTTAGAAATGCTGCGATACTTTAACCAATACCTAAAACCGCTACAGGGAAGAAAAGTCCTGTCTGTGGTTTAAGAAAAAAAAAACAATCACTCAGATTTCAACATGTCCTAGCTGCCTGGGCATGCTGGAATTACTCCTGAGTCAGAGGTAAGTCCCCCTCTTTGTCACATGGCATGACCCTATAGTATCGCTATCGGCGAGCACCTGAAGTACTTGTACAAAGACAATATCTGTAACAAAAATAGAGGCACAAAGGAAATGGTGGAAAATTGTGTGCAAATATTACTCCTAAATAACTACATGTGTAAGGAATATCTTCAGTTTTATACATACCTTTGCAGTCTTCCATTCTTTTCTGCAGGGGGGCATCAAGCTCTTATGGGCTCACCACACTGAAGCTGAGCCTCACCCACTGCCCTTTCACGATACAAGAGTTCGTGTCCCAGGTTTTTATCTTGTGTGCTTTGGACCTTCAGCAATGATTAAAAAATAAAAAAGTAAATAAAATAATATATATACAGTATACATTTGAATAGCATATCCCTGTTTACAGTATAAGAGTAGGGGTTCCTGTCAAAATGATAGGAGTTTCTGTACTTTAATGTTATTCTAAGTGCAAAAGGTGTGCCAACTCTAGCTGGGCCTGTGGCCATCTGTACTGCAGTATAGTATAACTGTCAGTATATTATAACAGTTCGCCTGTGAGATCCACTGGCTTCCTGTTGCCATGGCAACCAGACAGGTTCTGCCACCGATCTTGAGGTGCAGTGAGAATGCAGGACGTATGCATACGTCCAGTTGTGTGAACATTGCAGCTGCAAGGACATAGGCATACATCCTGAAGTAAGAAGGGGTTAAAGGGTTTTTCCCCATCTCATTAAGTTATATATATCCACAGTATCGGGGATAACAAGCAGATAGGTGGGAGTCTGACTGCTGGAACCCCTGCCGATCCTGAGAATGTAGACATGCATAGGGAATTAGATGGAGTGGTGGACACGCAGGTGCAGTCCGCACCATTCACTCCAGGCACAATTATATCCCATTCTCAGGATTGGTGGGGGCCCCAGTGGTCAGACCCCCATCTACTGCTTTAGCTTATAGAGCAGTGGTCTCCAAACTGTGGAGCTCCAGATATTGCAAAACTACAATTCCCAGCATGCCTGGACAGCCAACGGGAATTGTAGTTCACTGAGGGCAGAGATACAGCTGAATACAGGAAAGCGCCCGCAGCTGCTGGCCAAGTGCATAAGTACCTAAAGCTCCTAGCATTAAGTAATGCTGAGAGCATCAGATCATTATGATCCTCTGATGGCTCTGTTATGGAGGGGAGAGATCTGTAGGTGACACTTATGGGGGGGGGGAATGGGGATCTGTGGATGGCACTGTTATAGGGGGGATCTCTGGATGACACTTATGGGGGGGATCTGTAGATGACACTGTTATGGGGGATCTATGGATGGCACGGTTATTGGGGATCTGTGGATGACACTGGTTTGGAGGGGGATCTGTGGATGACACTGTTATGGAGGGGATCTGTGGATGGCACTGTTATAGGGGGATCTGTGGATGACACTGTAATGGAGGGGGATCTGTGGATGACACTTTAATGGAGGGGGATCTGTGGATGACAATGCTATGGGGGGGTCTGTGGATGACAATTATGGGAGGGTCTGTGGATAACACTGTTATGGGGGAGAGATCTGTTGATGACACTGTTATGAAGGGGGCGATCTATGGATGACACTGTTATGGGGGAGAGATCTGTTGATGACACTGTTATGGGGGGGCGATCTGTGGATGACACTGTTATGGGGGAGCAATCTGTGGATGACTGTTATGGGGGAGCAATCTGTGGATGACACTGTTATGGGGGAGCAAACTGTGGATGAAACTTATGGGGGGATCTGTGGATGACACTTATGGGGGGGATCTTTGGATGACACTGTTATGGGGGGGATCTGTGGATGACACTGTTATGGTGGGGGGAAGGATCTGTGCCACTCTGTAGATGACACTGTTATAGGGGGGGTCCCAGGATGACACTGCTATGGGGGATCTGTGGATGACCCATACCGTATATAGCATCTTATGCTATATGTGTCACCCACAGATCCACCCCATGACAGTGTCATCCTGGGATCCCCCTATAACAGTGTCATCTACAGAGTGGCACAGATCCGTCCCCCCACCATACCAGTGGCATCCACAGAACCCCCCCCCACCACCACCACCATAACAGTGTCATCCACAGATCCCCCCCCACCATAGCAGTGTCATCCACAGATCCCCCCCCACCATAGCAGTGTCATCCACAGATCCCCCCCCCACCATAACAGTGTCATCCACAGATCCCCCCACCACCACCATAACACTGTCATCCACAGATTCCCCCACCACCATAACAGTGTCATCCACAGATCCCCCCCCCCCCCACCATAACAGTGTCATCCACAGACCACAGATCCTCCTCTCCATCGCTCACATTTGACATTTGAACATTTCTAAACAGTAAACACTGTAATCCATATCCTGCAGACGGTAACTTTAACTTTTAAATCAGGAAGGAAGATTCCCGGCCGGCCGCTCTCAGATCTCTCTAGTTAGTATCTTACTCTCTCAGCTAGCTTCGGTAGGGCCAGGCATAGGCTACATACAGCCTACAGGCAGTGCGCGGGCTGCGCTTACAGTGACGTCACATGCCTGCGCCGCCTAGTAGGAGGAGCAGGCGTGCCGCCCGCACTGCCTGTAGTTGATTTATTACCATACCGGGAGAGAGAGGATACGGAATAGAAGAAATGTACAGTACACACCTGTGACGAGCGGTTCAGTCCGGCCCTGCCTGCAGCACACCAAAATGAATGGGGGCACATTTTAGTTGGGGGGGCACATGGGGGGGCACAGTGTGATGTAGGGGGGGCCGTGGCCCCCTCTGGCCCCCCCCTGGCGACGCCACTGCCGGGGCGTGGCACAGGTAAGCCCTTACCTGTGCCTGTGCGCGAGCTGGTCTGAAAACAAGTGCGGTCAGCGAGAGCAGGAAGTTCCGAGCTACCGGGGGCCTTCATCGGGCTGTTCTCGGAACTGCCTGCTCCTGGTGACCGCATTTGTTTTCAGACCGGCTCGCGGCACAGGTAAGGGCTTACCTGTGCATCACCGGACGGGTGAGTCTTCCTTACTAAAGATGGCAGCCCGCATATGTTCGCGGGTGAACAATGCGAACTGGCTATCACTGCTCCCTACTTTATAAAGGCGGCTGGTGGTATAGCAAGTGTCACAGGGCAAACCTTAATGGACTCTACCACCTAGGAGAGCACACATCTAATGCGGATGGCATCAACTGGTTTACTGCCAGAGGGAGTAAATACTCGTACAAGCATGCAGAAATGAAGATTAGGCCTGTTTAGATGGAGGAACAGTCCCAGCAATTTGTGGATTTCCAGATATTTGTTCAAAATTTCTTGTATTGATTTCAAAAGCTCACAGAGGGTTAGATTTATCAAAACTAGTGCCAAGGAAAACTGGCTTAGTTGCCCATAGCAACCAATCAGATTCCACCTTTCATTTTTCACAGCCCCTTTGGAAAATGAAAGGTGAAATCTGATAGGTTGCTATGGGCAACCATTTCTCATGCTGATGTCTTATATAAAATGTATGTAAATCAATACATCTATGATATTCCTGTATTTTCTTTGACTGTTTCATGATATGAGTTTTGAGAACTTTCGGATGTATCATCTTTACATTTTTCTGCCAGTTAAAACCTCTTTCTCTATTTTTTTTTTTCTGATTGTACATTTTATAACTCTTTTGTTTTTGAACATGATTATGGGTGCGGCCATCTTTCCTGCGCTGTAGTTACCAGCATTTAGAGATACACTTTACAGCAGCAGCCACCATGGGCCACAGACACAATGGTCTGGAGGGGACTCTGACTTCTAAAGGAAAGTCTTCCAGTCATGCTCTGTGACCTGTGCAGACGTCACTGTACAGGGAGGGGGAGTAGATTAGCTGTGACCATGTCCTATTGTGAATGGTGGATCTTGCATTTTCTATATATATACAGGGAGTGCAGAATTATTAGGCAAGTTGTATTTTTGAGGATTAATTTTATTATTGAACAACAACCATGTTCTCAATGAACCCAAAAAACTCATTAATATCAAAGCTGAATATTTTTGGAAGTAGTTTTTAGTTTGTTTTTAGTTTTAGCTATTTTAGGGGGATATCTGTGTGTGCAGGTGACTATTACTGTGCATAATTATTAGGCAACTTAACAAAAAACAAATATATACCCATTTCAATTATTTATTTTTACCAGTGAAACCAATATAACATCTCAACATTCACAAATATACATTTCTGACATTCAAAAACAAAACAAAAACAAATCAGTGACCAATATAGCCACCTTTCTTTGCAAGGACACTCAAAAGCCTGCCATCCATGGATTCTGTCAGTGTTTTGATCTGTTCACCATCAACATTGCGTGCAGCAGCAACCACAGCCTCCCAGACACTGTTCAGAGAGGTGTACTGTTTTCCCTCCTTGTAAATCTCACATTTGATGATGGACCACAGGTTCTCAATGGGGTTCAGATCAGGTGAACAAGGAGGCCATGTCATTAGATTTTCTTCTTTTATACCCTTTCTTGCCAGCCACGTTGTGGAGTACTTGGACGCGTGTGATGGAGCATTGTCCTGCATGAAAATCATGTTTTTCTTACCTTGCAGACTTCTTCCTTTACCACTGCTTGAAGAAGGTGTCTTCCAGAAACTGGCAGTAGGACTGGGAGTTGAGCTTGACTCCATCCTCAACCCAAAAAGGCCCCACAAGCTCATCTTTGATGATACCAGCCCAAACCAGTACTCCACCTCCACCTTGCTGGCGTCTGAGTCGGACTGGAGCTCTCTGCCCTTTACCAATCCAGCCATCTAGCCCATCAAGACTCACTCTCATTTCATCAGTCCATAAAACCTTTGAAAAATCAGTCTTGAGATATTTCTTGGCCCAGTCTTGACGTTCAGCTTGTGTGTCTTGTTCAGTGGTGGTCGTCTTTCAGCCTTTCTTACTTTGGCCATGTCTCTGAGTATTGCACACCTTGTGCTTTTGGGCACTCCAGTGATGTTGCAGCTCTGAAATATGGCCAAACTGGTGGCAAGTGGCATCTTGGCAGCTGCACGCTTGACTTTTCTCAGTTCATGGGCAGTTATTTTGCGCCTTGGTTTTTCCACACGCTTCTTGCGACCCTGTTGACTATTTTGAATGAAACGCTTGATT
The DNA here is from genome assembly GCF_014858855.1 of Bufo gargarizans. NCBI lineage: Eukaryota > Metazoa > Chordata > Amphibia > Anura > Bufonidae > Bufo > Bufo gargarizans. The sequence goes on along the minus strand of NC_058088.1, from coordinate 176,082,640 downwards.
GTTCGATGATCACGCTTCAGAAGCTTTGCAATTTTAAGAGTGCTGCATCCCTCTGCAAGATATCTCACTATTTTTGACTTTTCTGAGCCTGTCAAGTCCTTCTTTTGACCCATTTTGCCAAAGGAAAGGAAGTTGCCTAATAATTATGCACACCTGATATAGGGTGTTGATGTCATTAGACCACACCCCTTCTCATTACAGAGATGCACATCACCTAATATGCTTAATTGGTAGTAGGCTTTCGAGCCTATACAGCTTGGAGTAAGACAACATGCATAAAGAGGATGATGTGTTCAAAATACTCATTTGCCTAATAATTCTGCACGTAGTGTATAGTGGATATAAAAAGTCTACACACCCCTGTTAAAATGTCAGGTTTCTGTGATGTAAAACAATGAGACAAAGATAAATCATTTCAGAACTTTTTCCACCTTTAATGTGACCTATAAACTGTACAACTCAACTGAAAAACAAACTGAAATCTTTTAGGTAGAGGGAAGAAAAAATATAAAAATAAAATAATATGGTTTCATAAGTGTGCACACCCTTAAACTAATAAGTTTTGTGCCAATATTGGCTGGTATTTGGAACTGTTCATAATTCCCTCTAGCTTAACTAAGGCCCCAGTTCCAGCTGAAGAAAAACAGCCTCTTGGCATGATGCTGCCACCACCATGCTTCACTGTGGGGATGGTGTTCGTTTGGTGATGTGCATATCTTTTGGAATTATGGCCAAAACCTTGGTCTCATCAGACCATAACACTTTTTCCCACATGCTTTTGGGAGACTTCAGATGTGTTTTTGCAAAATGCAGCCTGGCTTGGATGTTTTTCTTCTTAAGAAAAGGCTTTCGTCTTGCCACTCTACCCCACAGCCCAGACATATGAAGAATACGGGAGATTGTTGTCACATGTACCACACAGCCAGGACTTGCCAGATATTCTTTAATGTTGCTGTAGGCCTCTTGGTCGCCTCCCAGACCAGTTTTCTTGTCGTCTTTTCATCAATTTTGTAGGGACGTCCAGTTCTTGGTGATGTCACTGTTGTGCCCTATTTTCTCCACTTGATGATGACTGTCTTCACTGTGTTCCATGGTATATCTAATGCCTTGGAAATTCTTTTGTCCCCTTCTCCTGACTGATACCTTTTAACAATGAGATCCCTCTGATGCTTTGGAAGCTCTCTGTGGACCATGGCTTCTGCTGTGGGATGCGACTAAGAACATTTCAGGAAAGACCAACTAGAGCAGCTGAACTTTATTTGGGGTTAATCAGAGGCACTTTACATGATGGCCGGTGTATGCTGACTCCTATTTAACAGGATTGTAAATGTGATTGCATAATTCTGAACACAGCTACATCCCCAGTTATAAGAGGGTGTGCACACTTATGCAACCAGATAATTTTAGTGGTTTTTTTTTTCTTCCCCTCTACCTACCGTATTTTTCGCAGTATAAGACGCACCGGCGTATAAGACGCACCTAGGTTTTTGGGGAGGAAAATAAGGAAATAAATATTTTTAACCAAAAGGTGTGCTGTGGGTTTGGAACTAGGTGGTCTGTGGATGGCACTATTACTGGGGATCTGTGGATGACGGACACTGTTATGGGGGGATCTGTGGATGACGGACACTGTTATGGGGGGATCTGTGGATGACGGACACTGTTATGGGGGGATCTGTGGATGACGGACACTGTTATGGGGGCAACTGTGGATGACGGACACTGTTATGGGGGAACTGAGGATGACAGACACTGTTATGGGGGGATCTGTGGCTGGCACTGTTACAGGGGGGGGATCTGTGGATGGCACTGTTATACATGTGTCATCCACAGACCCTCCCAGCCCATAACTGTGCCATCCACAGATCCCCCGCCGCTCCAGTATACTAATATAATATGTCTGATTTAATTAATGGTTATTAAATATGCATCTTTATTCCTAATAGTACCTTAAATCCTAAGCGCTTCAGTACAATGCCGGCAGGCCGGGCAGCCGGCGCGGCGCGTCACTCACTGACGTCACTTGCCTGCGCCGCCTGCTTCATTCATAAAGTAGGCGGCGCAGGCACGTGACATCAGGGAGTTACGCTGCCGCCCGCCCGGCCTGCATTGTACGGATGCGCTTAGGATTTAAGGTACTATTAGACATAAAGGGGCATATTTAATAACCATTAATTGAATATGACATATTTTATTAGTGCGGCGGGGCGGGCCTTTTGTACAGTGACTGCACCGCCCCGCCGCTATTGCCGGCCCCAGCTCCTCCTCCCAGTCCCTCCCAGATTCCCCGCTCGCTTTACATCGCTGCCAGCGATGTAAAACTGACTGCATTCGCCGTATAAGACGCAGGGGCATTTTCCCCCCATTTTGGGGGAAGAAAAAGTGCGTCTTATACGGCGAAAAATACGGTAAAAGATTTCAGTTTGATTTTCAATTGAGTTGTACAGTTTATAGGACACATTAAAGGTGGAAAAAGTTCTAAAATGATTTATCTTTGTCTCATTTTTTTACAGCACAGAAACCTGACATTTTAAAAGGGGTGTGTAGACTTTTTATATCCACTGTAGGTGTTACCTTTCATTGTAATCCTGCCTGTGATGAGAGTGAGATGACTGCTGTACAGAACAGGCTATATCGACATACTATTAGGCTTAGTGGATGATGTAAAAACTGCAGGTGTTTAGGATCTTTTTAAAAATATAGATGGCATGGAAAATGTAAAAAAAATGTACCAGAAATTCAAAAAAATATGTTTTTAACATAAAAACTTGATTTAGGCCTGTTTTACATTTGCAGTAAACAGATCCGACAGGCTGTTTGTGGCCGGATCATCCTGCCGGATCTGTGAATGCCGGCCCCATTCACTATAATGGGAACCAGCAGAGATCCTATGTGGTTGGGCTACTAAACCTTGCAAAATATGCTGATGACCATTGGCACCACAAGTGGAAAAAGACCACCCCTTCTTCATATCTACTACATAGCGGACTACTCTGAACAGAATCCCCAGGTTGTTATCCCCTATTTTTCCAATTGTCACACCTCAAATCTGGACCGTTCTGCCCTTTCATTAAGGGTCTCACCATGCAGTGATGAACCTTATACAGTGCAGCCATTATACTAGCAGAGACTTCCTCCCTACAGGTACCTAATACCCCTTCCCTTTTTTCCTAACCCCCGATGATGCTTTTTTTGTTTGTCATGACTGGTTGAAATACCAAACATTTGCGCAATAAATAATTGAGGCCTGTGTCTCATTAAACCTGTTGTGAAATATTTTATTAGGACATGGTTGGGAAAGTACAGCTCCCTGGGGACAAGCCATGGGGGGGACATGACATATATATATATAACAATTAAGGTCTTGGTCACATATGTCTTTAGAAATCAGTTGTGAAGTCTAGAAGACAGTTCTAAACTTCTTGAGGTTGTCATGTGCGACTTGTGCGTGTCAGTACTACTCTTACTTGGAGTGGTGTCTGGGCTTTGTAGTACTGATCAGTCATGTCCAGGTGAGTCCTCATCATCAGCTTCATAGTGGGCTGGTTCCTGACTTTTTACTCACTTTGTATTGTATCGAGTGGTCTTCAATTTTTATTTAGTTGTCTAAAATGCTTTTGTATATTATACTTTTATGTAATTTTTTTTTTCACTGACAGAAGTGAAAGTTTTAGGAATTGGAGACTCTGAGAAACTGTCAATTCTTCGAGGCTGTCCTGGTCATCCTGGTCTTCCCGGTCAAAAAGGAGATGTTGGGCAACCAGGAGAAAAAGGTTGGTACAAGGTGAACAACTATTAAAATTAATCAGTTGTGTAAATGTGGACCAACATGTCAGGCACTGCACTATGTAGGGGCAAATTTATATGACTGCATTGTACTCATTTTCGGCTAAAAGTAATTTTTTTCAATTGGTCTTTAACCCCAGATTTCAAAGTTTCAGTTTCTCTACTTCTGTAATACATAGCAATACCCCCAAAAATGTTGATGACTTTACATTCCCCATATGTCTACTTCATGTTTGCAGCATTTTGGGAATGATATTTTATTTTTTGGGGATGTTACAAGGCTTAGAAGTTTAGAAGCAAATCTTGAAATTTTTCAGAAATTTACAAAAACCCAATTTTTAGGGACCACTACAGGTCTGAAGTCACTTTGCGAGGCTTACATAATAGAAACTGCCCAAAAATGACCCCATTCTATAAACTACACCCCTCAAGGTATTCAAAACTAATTTTACAAACTTCGTTAACCCTTTAGGTGTTGCACAAGAGTTATTGGCAAATGGGGATGAAATTTGAGAATTTCATTTTTTTGCCTAATTTTCCATTTTAACCCATTTTTTCTACTAACAAAGCAAGGGTTAACAGCCAAACAAGACTGTATCTTTATTGCCCTGACTCTGCCGTTTACAGAAACACCCCATATGTGGCCGTAAACTACTGTACGGGCACACAGTAGGGAGTAGAAGGAAAGGTGCGCCGTATGGTTTTTGGAAGCCAGATTTTGCTGGACTGGTTTTTTGACACCATGTCCCATTTGAAGCCCCCCTGATGCACCCCTAGAGTAGAAACTCCATAAAAGTGACCCCATCTAAGAAACTACACCCCTCAAGGTATTCAAAACTGATTTTACAAACTTTGTTAACCCTTTAGGTGTTGCACAAGATTTAATGGAAAATAGAGATACAATTTCAAAATTTCACTTTTTTGGCAGATTTTCCATTTTAATATTTTTTTTCCAGTTACAAAGCAAGGGTTCACAGCCAAAAAAAACTCATTATTTATGGCCCTGATTCTGTAGTTTACAGAAACACCCCATATGTGGTCGTAAACCGCTGTACGGGCACACGGCAGGGCGCAGAAGGAAAGGAATGCCATACGGTTTTTGGAAGGCAGATTTTGCTGGACTGGTTTTTTGACACCATGTCCCATTTGAAGCCCCCCTGATGCACCCCTAGAGTAGAAACTCCATAAAAGTGACCCCATCTAAGAAACTACACCCCTCAAGGTATTCAAAACTGATTTTACAAACTTTGTTAACCCTTTAGGTGTTGCACAAGATTTAATGGAAAATAGAGATACAATTTCAAAATTTCACTTTTTTGGCAGATTTTCCATTTTAATATTTTTTTTCCAGTTACAAAGCAAGGGTTAACAGCCAAAAAAACCTCATTATTTATGGCCCTGATTCTGTAGTTTACAGAAACACCCCATATGTGGTCGTAAACCGCTGTACGGGCACACGGCAGGGCGCAGAAGGAAAGGAATGCCATACGGTTTTTGGAAGGCAGATTTTGCTGGACTGGTTTTTTGACACCATGTCCCATTTGAAGCCCCCCTGATGCACCCCTAGAGTAGAAACTCCATAAAAGTGACCCCATCTAAGAAACTACACCCCTCAAGGTATTCAAAACTGATTTTACAAACTTTGTTAACCCTTTAGGTGTTGCACAAGATTTAATGGAAAATAGAGATACAATTTCAAAATTTCACTTTTTTGGCAGATTTTCCATTTTAATATTTTTTTTCCAGTTACAAAGCAAGGGTTAACAGCCAAAAAAAACTCATTATTTATGGCCCTGATTCTGTAGTTTACAGAAACACCCCATATGTGGTCGTAAACCGCTGTACGGGCACACGGCAGGGCGCAGAAGGAAAGGAATGCCATACGGTTTTTGGAAGGCAGATTTTGCTGGACTGGTTTTTTGACACCATGTCCCATTTGAAGCCCCCCTGATGCACCCCTAGAGTAGAAACTCCATAAAAGTGACCCCATTTTAGAAACTACGGGATAGGGTGGCAGTTTTGTTGGTACTAGTTTAGGGTACATATGATTTTTGGTTGCTCTATATTACACTTTTTTGTGCGGCAAGGTAACAAGAAATAGATTTTTTGGCACGTTTTTATTTTTTGTTATTTACAAAATTCATCTGACAGGTTAGATCATGTGGTAATTTTATAGAGCAGGTTGTCACGGACGTGGCGATACCTAATATGTATACAATTTTTTTTATTTATGTAAGTTTTACACAATGATTTCATTTTTAAAACAAAAAAAATGTTTTAGTGTCTCCATAGTCTAAGAGCCATAGTTTTTTCAGTTTTTGGGCAATTATCTTAAGTAGGGTCTCATTTTTTGCGGGATGAGATGACGGTTTGATTGGCACTATTTTGGGGTGCATATGACTTTTTGATCGCTTGCTATTACACTTTTTGTGATGTAAGATGGCAAAAAATGGCTTTTTTTACACCGTTTTTATTTTTATTTTTTTACGGTGGTCATCTGAGGGGTTAGGTCATGTGATATTTTTATAGAGCTGGTCGATACGGACGCGGCAAATACCTAATATGTATACTTTTTTTTATTTATTTAAGTTTTACACAATGATTTCATTTTTGAAACAAAAAAAATCATGTTTTAGTGTTTCCATAGTCTAAGAGCCATAGTTTTTTCAGTTTTTGGGCGATTATCTTGGGTAGGGTATGATTTTTGCGGGATGAGATGACGGTTTGATTGGTACTATTTTGGCGTACATGCGACTTTTTTGATCACTTTTATTACCTTTTTTGGGAAGTAAGGTGGGCAAAATTTCAATTTTCTCATAGTTTTTATTATTATTTTTTTTATGGCGTTCACCGTGCGGGGAAAGTAAAATGACCGTTTTATAGATCAGGTCGTTATGGACGCGGCGATACCTAATATGTGTAGTATATTATTTTTTTATTTTTATTTTTTATTCAGTGATAAATGTGTTTTTTTTTTTATCTTAACTTTTTTCCTTCTTTTTTACATTTTTTTTGACCCAGACCCACTTGGTTCTTGAAGATCCAGTGGGTCTGATGTCTGTATAATACAGTACTGTACAATATATATTGTACTGCGCTGTATTTTACTTACCACTTTGAACAGATCTCTGCCTTCAGCACAGATCTGTTCAGCACCATGGACAGCAGGACGCCTGAGACTGCGTCCTGTTGCCATGGGAACCTTCCCTGTCTGCTCAGTAGTGTTCAGAACTTCGCAGACGGGGAAGGGTAAGGACGGGGTTCTGGGGGGGCTGTCTGGGAGCTCTCTCCCATCGGGGGGCTGCAAAGGCACAGCAGCCCCCGATGGGAGAGGGAGGGAGCTCCCTGAGCTGTTAACCTTTTCCATACAGCGGTCCGTACGGACCGCTGTATGGAAAGGGTTAAACGGCTGACATCGCATCACCGATGTCAGCCGTTTATACCAGGGTGCCAACAATGTGCTGGCACCCTGGTATACCCACTAGAAGCCAACGATTATTCAAGGGGAGGCGGGCGGGGGATCGTGATCCCGCCTCCCGCACCGCCCGCCTCCCGCACCTCCCGCACCGCCTGCGACACCCACCTGCACCACCCGCCCACATAATATCATTCAGGGGTGCAGGGGGGGTTAATAAAACTTAATTTCTGGCATTTTAACGTTTGATCCCCGTGGTCAGAGACCGCGGGGATCAGAATCGGCTAAAAGCGCAGCAAACCGCAGGTCTGAATTGACCTGCGGTTTGCTGCGATCGCCGATACGGGGGGGGGGACAGGATGCCGGCTGAATGATTTCAGCCGAAATCCCGTTCGGATTAACCCCCGGGGCGGCCGCAATCTTATTTTAAACTCATGACGTACCGGTACGTCATGGGTCCTTAAGGACTCGGGAACCATGCCGTACCGATACGTCCTAAGTCCTTAAGGGGTTAAAAGAAAAAGAAAAAATTCAACAGTTTTTGCCCCACAGGATTACCGGTAAGTTTCATCTGTAGAGTATCTAACTTTCATTTTCACACTGAGCTGTCATGTTCCTGCTCTGACAGCTTGATGTGTAGCCCTTATCTCTGAATTCCAGACAGATCATAAACACTCATTAAAGCTATAGTCTCATCATTTTGAAAATAATTTAGCTATAATGAGTGTTTATGAGCTGTTAGGAAAGGCTGAAAATTAAACCTGTAGGACAAAAACTGTTGAAAAGTTTTAATAATGACCAATCGACAAAAAAAAAAAAAAAAGTGTAGTCCAATCAATCAGTAAAAAATTGTTTCTGAGGTGTTCATAGCCCTTAAAAAATTCCTAGCTTTATCAACATGGTCATGTTAAAAATAAATTATTGGACCCACAACTGGTTAATGAGTTTTGAGTCGTAATGGTTCATATTTGCAGTGAATACAAGCCAACGGCAGATGGGTGAGCTGGATCTATCTGCTATCCCCGCTTTACCTTTTAAACTTGGTTGTGTAACGTAGACCCTATAGTGCAACCACTAATGAATTTCTGTAGAATATAGGCACATATTTAATGATAACATTTTTTAAAGTGAAAAGGTTAGAATTTACAATAAATGGGGATCTATACCACGTAGCTTCTATGCAGGGTTGCCAACCAGAATTTTTCTTTTTTCTGGACAACTTATCCCAAAATCACGGACATTCAACATTTTCATGGACAAAGTGGAAAACCATAAAGAATGATAATGATCATAAGTAAAGGTGCATTTAGATGCACCAATAATCGTTCCCGGACATCTGGCCGTCTTAATGTGCCGCCGATCACCCGATGAACGAGCTCAATTCTTATTCATTGGGTGGTCCTGTCGCTCATGCAGGCACCACCAATCATGATTTTGTATGAGGACGAGTGATCGCTATTGCCATCTCCCGTCCTCCTTCACTGAATGAGCAGCCAACTGTCAGGAAGGAATGCTTCCCTCCCGACAATCGGCCACTCAATCGGCCCGTCTAAATCCACCTTAAGGGTACATTTACCCCAACAATAGATCTGACCAATTTCTGTACAATCAGACCAAAAGTTGGTGTGAACAACCAGATAATGCACCCTAATACATGTCTATAGTTCAATATAATGATAAGAACCAGTGGTGGACTGGGAACTTAAAGTGGGCCTGGAAAAAAGTAGCCCAGTTTTGTAGATGGGTCCAAATTCATGGAAGGCGGTGTCAGCAATACCATATTGTGGCGCATTATACCACCCCAACAGAACCAAATACCACAGTCCGTCACAAAATACATCCCCAAAAAGTTCCACTGGCCGGCAGTGAGGAGGACTCAGGTGACCCCCTGGGCATCGGCCCACCCGGAAATTTCCCTGTAAGGTCTATGGCCAATCCGCCCCGATAAAAACTCATTACCAGCATTTACTGTGAGCTGTAAAATGATGATAATTACCACCAGCCTCAAAAAAATCATGGAAACATCTATTTTTTTTCATGGAGGCAAGAAAAAAGTCCCCTATTTTTACGGACTGTCCAGAAATTTCTGGAAGGTTGGCAACCCTGCTGCTATGGGTTCCCAGGTTGGCTGGTCCCCATTTCAAAGGATGATGAGAACTTGGCCCTGAAAGGGACCTAATTCTTATGTCTATGTGTACGTATAACACTATTGATTCCAGGGGACATTAAAAATGAAAGCGGTATGCATAATATAAAATAAAAATAAGTACAGTAAGGGTGGACTAACCTCATGACAGAGTAATACAGAGGAAGAGAGGACCCTGCCCCCGAGGGCTCACAATCTACAAGGGAAGGGTGAGGAGACAGTAGGTAAGGGTAGAAGCTGCTCATTTATCTGAGTATTGGCAGTAGGGTTATTGTAGGCTTTTCTCAGAAGGTGTGTTTTTTAAAATTTGGATTGTGGCAGAAAGTGTGATTTGCTGGGTGATAGCTGGATAAAGAGGAGGGGACAAGGGAAGACATCTTGAGAATGGATGTGATGGTGACATCTTTAAAGGGAGGCAGGACACCAGGGCTTATTGATAGGTTGAAGAAGTGGGTTCAGGCTGGGATAAGCATAGTGATAAGGTTAGGGATGAGGTGAGATGGGATTGCGTCAAGGGCACCAGTTGTGAGGTGTGATTTGGAGAGTTGGGTGGAAAGCTTTCCCTCAGTGATCATGGAGATATATATCTACTGCCATTTGTATTGCAGGACAACTGGGGTCTGTGGGGGGCACAGGAAAGACTGGACCTCCAGGTGAAAAAGGTCAGTAAAGAACTTATAATGCAAATATTAATATTAGTAGAAATATATGTGATAACAATGTGAAATTTAGGTAATTTATCCTGTCTGGGCAAGGATGGATTTTTCTACCGCTCCCCCCTTTTAAGGCAATATCTTAGCACGGCCCCTGAAACTTTGCAGTGGGGATTTATAGTACCTTAGCGTCAGTCATTGTGTTCCACATTACATGTCGCACTTTTAAACCCCTTCCCGCCAACTCAATGTAAAATTAAGTTGGCGGTGGCGGTTTACAGATGGCACCCGCTCGCCATCTTAGAAAGTAATCTTATAACTGCTTGTTCAAGTTCGCTAGAGAAACTATTAAAACAAAGGTAAAAATAAAAATTCAAATAACCCCCCTTTCCCCAAAATAAAAATACATAAACAATGAAACAAATAAACATCACGGGCATTGCTGAGGGCAAAAAATGCCTGTGCTGTTAACATTAAAAATATTTATCCCATACGACAAATGGCAAAATGGAAAAAAAGAAATTCAACATGGCCAATTTGCTATTTTTTGGTCGCTTCACCTTCCAGAATTTTTTTAATAAAATGTGATCAAAAAGTCATTCACAACACTATGGTACCATATTTGCATATAGCAATGCAAAAAAATATATATTATTTTTTTCCAAAGTTTATTTTTTTTTTGTATTAAAACACACACAAAGGAAATTTACAGTATGGTATTGTTGTAAGGCTACTTTCACACTTGCGGCAGGACGGTTCCGACAGGCTGTTCACCCTGTCGGATCTGTCCTTCCGCTATTTCGCCATGCTGCCGGACCGCCGCTCCGTCCCCATTAACTATAATGGGGACGAGGCGGAGCGCCAGGCACAGCACGGCAGTGCACGGCAAAAGGCCGCCGGACTAAAAGTCCTGCATGTCCGTCTTTTTAGTCCGGTGGCCTCTCATCGCGAACTGCCGTACTGCGCCGGAGCTCCGCCCCGTCCCCATTATAGTCAATGGGGACGGAGCGGCGGTCCGGCGACATTTACCCTATAGATATGCGGACATGCACAGTTAGGCCCCTTTCACACGGGCGAGTTTTCCGTGCGGGTGCGATGCGTGCGGTGAACGCACTGCACCCGCACTGAATCCTGACCCATTCATTTCTATGGGGCTGTGCACACGAGCGGTGATTTTCACGCATCACTTGTGCGTTGCGTGAAAATCGCAGCATGCTCCTCTTTGTGCGTTTTTCACGTAACGCAGGCCCTATAGAAATGAATGGGGTTGCGTGAAAATCGCATGCATCCGCAAGCAAGTGCGGATGCGGTGCGATT